>NC_092347.1:5203974-5518418 GCF_963676685.1 Mytilus edulis
TGGTTTTTGACATTTTTTTACCAATTTTCTTACAGTGACTTGATTGTAAGTGTTGCTATCCACCAATTGCAAAAATTCTGACCAAATTGCAATTTGTTTTATAAAATCAAATTGTTCAACTGGTTAGAAATTTGACCTAACTGCTGTAGAAAACCACAGCCAAGTAGTGATAGTGGAAGGTGATAAAATAAAACATACTTACAATCCTATAAGACTTTAACTCCACTTTATTGATGTTATGACAAAATCAGTTTATCAGTTTGTATAGGTATATTATAGTTGTTTCCATGCTGAAGGAACTGTTATTATTTTGAATTGCTATAAAAATGGCCAAACTAAGCTTTCATGTAGTTTTTTCTTTCTAAAAGAATTCTATATTCATTAGAATCAGACATTATGTGAATTAAAACATTTCATGTTCAGTAAAATATGTGTAAAATTGCAATATGTTTGTAGGAAGTGTCCATGGGGAGATAATCATTTTTTCTTTCAAAAAGTCTTTCTTCAAAAGAATAATATTTTCCCCATGGAAACTTATCAAGAGCATATTGTTATTTCACACATATTTTACTGAATATATGGTGTTTTATTTAAAATGATATCTGATTCTTATGAATATAGAATACTTTTAGAAAGAAAATCTATATGAAAAGCTTAGTTTTGGACATTTTTATAGCAATTCAAAATAATGACAGTTCCTTCACCATGGAAATGACTATAATATACCTATACATACTGATAGACTCATTTTGTCACAACATAATTAAAGTGGAGTTCAAGTCTAATAGGATTGAAAGTATGTTTTATTTTACCACCTTGCACTTTCACATTTTGGCTGAACAATTTGTTCAATATGTTGACCAGTTGTACAATTTGGTTTAATAAAACAAATTGCAATTTGGTCAAAATTTTGAATGAGTTGCAATTTCTGAATAGCTAACAGTCAAGTCACTGTAAAGTTTTGATATAAATATAATACTATGATGTTATAAATAAAATTATCATATATATATGTATTTATTAATATGCGTCGGGGTAGCGATTCCATTTAAATTCAATATTATAAGGAAGTTGAGGTTTTCTCGTCCCCAGCACCGTAATGTAGCTAAAACATCATTAAATATAAAATGATTACAATCTTTTTAACCGTCAACTCTATTTCATAAAAAGTTTATAGTTTCTTTTAAAAGGATAATTGCCAACAGAAACAAAACAAAACAACATTCTAAAAATTGCGTGCATCAAGGATTATTTCTGGATTTACCTTCATCAGGAACTCTCACAGGCGAATATGTGATAGCCAGGGGTGTATAAGAATCAAACAGTTGCCAGGGGTGTATAAAAATCAAACAGTTGAAGACCACTACATTACTGGGGAAACATAAAATATTCATTATTTCAAACCCAAAATGCGATATTCAATATAACTACAACATGCTATCGACTCTTAACACATATTACTGGTATTCCTATTCTAATGCAATATCGATAAATTTTCAAAATTAAAGTTCAAATATTCCTCAAACGTCGACTGTGATTGAAAATTCACTCTCTCGGAATTGGTGTCAGTTGATGACGAGTGACGTTACATTTCATATCGCAGGATAATTGAAAAAAGTTAAAATATAGCGAAATATTGGGAAAATAATTCGATTCAGCACGTAAATGATTATATGATACAAAACAAAAATAACATTAACTACTTACTTTCCAGTCGTTTGATGGTTTGCTTTGAATTTTTAACTAAGCTGAAACAAAACAAAAAAAGATCCGAATTATTTCCAACATGATTGTAAAATATTTATTAAAGCCTATCGATTTCGGTCTTAAATTGTCTGAGCCATACTAGTATTTGGTGAATTTTTAAATCACGGGCTTAAAGAATTGACAAAAACCGTTAAACAGTTTTGATTGAAGTTTAATTGATATTATTTAAGTAGACGACTCGTGCATATTTTGTGCATACAAGATAAGCGGAATATAACAAGAAGACATTTAAAACACTAGATAAACCACAAAAACGCTACAGAAAAGTAAGATGAACAAAAGACAAAGAAATAAGCAAAAAAAACAACAAAAAAACCAAAAAAAAACAACTATATAACAATTTAAGGATATGAAATTTGAACACCGATAAAATGGGTAGTGGTCTCAGGTACTCCGGATGAATAAGCATAATCGTTTAGCCAATTGTACATAATACGTCTTGTTACTTTTATGACTTCTTTATAAAATAAAATGAGTTTAAAACATTTTTTGCATTACATAAAGAAATAACCATAACCATAAAACTCTGATCAAGATTGATGTTTTCTGCGAATCTGTCACAGCTCATCAGTCATAAATCCTGTATTGAAAAGCTAGAATTTATGATTTTACTGAAGATATTGAACATTTTGTTATAGCAGCCTTTCTGATATACTAAAATACATTAAGCTTTGATAATCAACAGAGCAGCGTTTTCATTTCTAAAAAAAAGAAGAATATACAAAAGATGCATTTGACAAAGTATACGAAGAAATAGAAACATCTCAAATAAACAAATGAAAGAAATACAACTGTCCACAAACAAACACAAACATCACAGATAACTTAAAAAGTACTAAGCACGAATATCACCAAATATTTTGACGAAAACATGTATCTGAAAGCTAAGAAGTTCCTGCCTGTCGTATTGGTAATTTGACGGACGCATTATGTAATAAGTCAAAGTGAATCGACTTTTTAAATTGCAGCATGTTTACCTTAAACTTGGACTTTACGATTGGATTTTCCTCTAAGTTCAGTATTTTTGTGATTTTACTTTTCAGTAATCTTATCATTTAGGTTTTTAGCAAAACTGTCTCATTTCTTTACGATATATAATGTTACCTACGTAATTGAATTGATACGTTCCCATACAGCTGTCTGTTGTCTTTTCATTTCCTGTACTGCATCAATAATTGAATCCATCTGAAATGAAACATTAGGAAGCATAACGTAAAACTCAATAAAACATGTACAACAAGGAAAAGTAAATAGGATGACGAAACATTATTTATATATATATCTGTCCTATATGTTCTCCCATTTATTTGTATTGTAGTTCTGTCATGTAATGTTGTCATTTTAATGTTATATTTAGCATTGCCATAAAAGCGGGAGGTTTGGCAAGTCAGGAAAATGGCCATTGTTATATTATAGTTCGTTTTTGTGTGTGTTACATATTCATGTTGTGTTTCTGTTGTGTCGTTGCTCTCCTCTTTTATTTGATGCTTGTTTCTCAGTATAAGTTTGTAACGTTTTTTCTCTATCGATTGATGAAATACTACTGTTGCCTTTACTTTAAAAACATATATGTTAGAAATATCGCTATTGTCAGTCCATGCTATGTATTGTATCAATTGGCTAGTACCTCCAAACTTGAAGCGATATATAATACATACACAATGTAACAACAACACGGGTCAAATATCTAATGAAAAAGAACATATATGGTGTATTAATGATGAAATGAAAAGACTACATTAACCTACAAAACCAAAACAAAGAAAAGCCATCACAAACCAATAGTTTTAAATGTTTATATTAAACATCACAAATTGCGTAATTGTGCAAATACTACTTATGTATAAGTTCCATACATTGGTTTTGCTTGCATTGTTGAATTACAACTTTACTACAAATCGTACAACGCTTAAATTTCTAATGTGTTTTTTTTTGTTTTTTTTTATTTGTTTGTTTTGTTATGTCTTTTTTTTAATGTTAAATGATAATGCAATTTACCCGTTTATTTTATTAGTTTTTGGTATTTGTTCATTGCTTATAAAATATATAACTAATATATTCCCATACTCACAATTTCCTTATGTATGAAACATTTATTTAATGTATTTTAAAATGTCTTGATATGGTACTTATTCGAATCACATCCTTATACATAAATTAAAATATAATATAACATACCTGAATAACTAAATACTATCCCATAGTTTCAACACCTTTATATATTGTTTCCTGTATTGTGTAGATTTCAAAGATAATTGAATATATTTATGTTTTCATAGTTTAAAATATAAAACGTATAAAGAACTGCACTAAATATGCTAAAATGAATCAAATACGCGTAAAACTGATTCATTTTGCTACACTATGACGACTTTGTTTAATTATCATAATTCAAATAAGATAATCTGTTGTTTAAACAATAATTTTACGTGTGGTTTTCCCATATTACAGTGTTTCTATGAATACTTTATAAACTTCCTTGAAATAACATCTTAATGTGTACTCAGAATTTAAATGTAGATTACACTATTCTCAATGTTGATAATGTATCCTTTTGCATATCCTCTTGTTTCACCTGTATCAATTTTCGTTTTTATTTCTATGTAGCCTGTAATGACTCAATGAATACATTATTTGCACATACCTTTGCTTTATGAGACATGATAGTCATTACTAATCAACATTTAGATTCTGTTTTTCTATAAACTTTAAAAAGGATTAAAATTTTCAGTTTTTCTCGACATAAGTTCATATATCTATCAGGAGACAAAACACACTTATATACTTTATTGGTGTGTTACACACCTCTACACAATTAAGCACCAAAACAATAAATCAAATGCCACAATAATTAACTCAGTTATAATAAATCATTTAGGAGTCATTAGATCACAAGAAAATAAGATAGATTCAATCAAAATCGTCCCTGTTTTATAAAAACAAGATTTACCTAGCATATTATTGGTCAATGCAAAATATGCGAAAAAAAGAATAATCGGTAAAATTGATTATATATATTTTCTTTTTCATCCTTTGTTTTCTCCAATCAGATGATGCAGTAATGATGTGTATTGCTACCTAAAACCTTGACGAACATTCCAGGTATTTTCTGATCATATTTATAATCTTTTATAATTTCCTCTGTCCCGGTGCACCATCAAAAAGAAAAATCAAACATTTTATTTATAACAAGTATCAATCTGACGAGTTCAACTGTTTCAACTGATTTTTTTCGAGCCTGTATCTTTTGACGCAGAAAACTCGACATAGGGATAGTGATCCAGCGGCAGTGGCAGCGTTCGTTCACTTCGTAAAAGCTTTATATTTTTGAAGATGGGATACCTGGATGCTTCATACTTTGTATATAGATGCTGTACCCCTATTTTTGACATTTTTACCTATTGTGTCTGTTTGTTTTGTTCACGCATCGGTTACAATATAATGGAATTTGATACGACTGTAATACAAGTGAGAGGTTTAGCTAGCTATAAAACTAGGTTCAATCCACCATTTTCTACATTTGAAAATGCCTGTACCAAGTCAGGAATATGACAGTTCTTGTCCATTCATTTTTGATGCGTTTTGTTATTTGATTTTGCCATGTGATTATGGACTTTCCGAATTGATTTTCCTCTGAGTTCAGTATTTTTGTGATTTTACTTTTTATGTTACGAAGTTTCCGTTTTGCATATGTCAATAATCCTTGACCTCTTTTTCGTGGTTCAGTGTCCACTTGAAAAAAGTTAAGATATTTTGTAATGTTAATTTCTATCTTAAAATGAGTAATAGGGTAATTATATTTAGTATGTGCGTACCAGACCGTTTTCACTTGATCTGAACCTTATTTCATGGATCAGTGAAGTTAAGTTTTGGTGGTCAAGTCCATAAATCAGATACAATAAGCAATAAGTCCTCTATATTTGGTGTATGGCATGAATGTTAGCTGTACATGTCAACTGGCAGGTGTCATCTGACCTTGATCTAATTTAATTATTCAGTGGTCAAAGTTGAGATTTTGAGTGTTGGTCTTTTTTTCCAATACTGTATGCAATAGATTAACTATACTTGGGATATGGAATGATTTTATGAGACTCGTGTCAGTCTCGCAGGTTTTAATTGACCTTGGCCTCATTTTAGCTGTTGATTGGTCAGTAACATAGTTTTGTGATTTGGTCTGTTTTTCTAAAACTATAAGCAATAGGTCAACTATCAACGGTATGTCATGGTTTATCTCACCTTGATCTCATTTTTGTGGTTTATTGGTATATTTTTTAGTTTCCTTGGTTAAATCTATTTCTTAGAAATTATAAGCAATAAGTCAAATGTATTTGTTGTATTGAATTATTATAAGGCTTACATGTAATTGTTTTTGGTTTATCTGACCTTGGTCTTCTTTTCTTGGATCATGCAAAGTGTATGTGATAAATGTAGTACAGCTTAATATTTAGAACTATTAACATACAATCAATGGCTAGTAAAGAACCCGAGACATGTAAGCGTGTGCACTCTTGTTAAAATTTGTTCTTATTTTATACTGTCACACTATTATCCCAGGTTATGATGAGGGTAATGATCCCGCTTACATGTTTAATCCGGTCACATTTTTTGGTACAAACATTTGGCCGTTATATTTCCCGTTAGAATAGTTTTACATTTATCATTTCGGACACTTTTATAGCTATCTATAAGGTATGGTCTTTCCTGATTGTTGAAGGCTTTACGGTGACCTATAGTTGTTAATTTTTGTTTCATTTAGTATCGTTTAAAGAGTTGTCTCATTGGCTATCATATCATATCACATCTTCTTCTTTTTGTTTTATAATGAACAGCATAAAAAGAGCAGTGATTGAGAACATGTGTAACACATCAAGTGACAAAAATCTAAAATGAAATCCACCGCTTATCCTGAGTGACTTACATTTGATATAGTAGCTACACATCGGTTTATATATTGATTACTTTATCTATTTATTGACTGATATAGTCTCGTTGGTAAAAATCTTAGTATATTTCTATTTGGGTATTTATAATATACATTAAAGGTAATTCATTTTAATGTTTGCACGCTCATTCTGGATTATCAATAAAAACGGATTTTTATCTTTCAGTTATTTTTTTTTAAAGTATCGATTCCAAGAGCTACAAAAAGAAGATGTTTTATACCTAAAACAGAAAGGTTTAAGTGTATGAATTGATGCAATGTATCAAGGAATTTAAATTCACAGTGTCACATACCTTTTTCACGTTCGATCTTTTATATCTAGGCGTTATGTATTCAGGTTTAGTTTTCTGTAATTAGTTAATACTTTAGTTTCTTTGTGTATATCTCTTTCATATTCATTTGATAAAATTTACTGTTTGCAATAGCATGAATTGTTCTATATAATAAGAATGTTCTTATCCCGGGCATAAAAACAATGCCGTATTTTGCGAAACCTTTTCAACTTTTGATCTTCAGTGCTGTACAACTTTGTACTTTTTTCACTTTCGATCTTTTATATCTGGGCGTCACTGGTGAGTCTTGTGTGGGCAAGGCGCGTTTTTGGCGTATTGAATTTTAAACCTGATGCTTTTTGTTATCTATTAATCATGTTTTTCTGTGTCTAATATGTTCTCCTATTTATTTGTATTGTAGTCCTGTAATATTATGTTGTCATTTCAATGTTATATTTAACTTTGCCATTAAAGTGCGAGGTTTGGCATGCCTTAAAACCAGGTTCAACCCACCACTTTTATTCCCCTTTAAAAGTGTCCTGTACCAAGTCAGGAAGATGGTCATTGTTATATATTGTTCGTTTCTCTTTGTGTTGCATTTTAACGTTGAGTCGTTTGTGTTTTCTCTTATTTTTGAGATATTGAGATAAGACGTGGCACGGTACTTGTCTATCCCAAATTCATGTATTTGGTTTTCATGTTACATTTGTTATTCTCGTGGTGTTTTGTCTGATGATTGGTCTGTTTCTGTGTGTGTTGCGTTTCGATGTTGTGTCGTTGTTCTCCTCTTATATTTAATGCGTTTCGCTCGGTTTTGGTTTGTTACCCCGATTTTGTTTTTTGTCCATGGATTTATGAGTTTTGAACAGCGGTATACTACTGTTGCCTTTATTCTTTACTTAAACTAAAACAAAAACAACGACGAAGATCAACCGACATTATCATTTGTTACTGTTATAAATGCCACCACTAACGTCTTCAAACTACCGATTATATTCGATTTTTTGTTTTAAACAATTTGCCTTGCTATGTAGCCTTATATTGATACTGGTCAAAAGATTGTCCTTACATAAAGATTGATGCATGTGCATAATTTATTGCTTAATCAGACCGATGCCCATTGTAAGAGTTCATGACATTTTGGGTTTTGATTCCCTATTTTCATTTCTCTTGTGGTTAATGGTTTTGATCTATTTCGATTTCGATTTCCTATCTCAATATTTTATCTCACCACTATTGATGATATCTCTTGTGTCGGGTTAAAATTGCAATATTCTTAATTTAGTTATGATACTTCTTTTTTAAACGTTTAATAGTGATATCGAAATAGAAATTTACACATTTTAACCTCATAGGATCAAGATACTACACCTTGTTAATTTTGTAAAGTATAAAAATGAGTCATAAACGTGGTAGCAATATTGACACCCTACATTGATTATACCATTACGATAAGAATATTTTGTGACTGGTGTACACTATTTACTCCTTGTATTTACGATGATATAAACATGAGGAATGATTGTCAATAAGACAAATCTTCATCAAAAACCAAATGATATAGGCAACTATAGGTCACCGTATAAAGTATTGTACCAAGTGGCAAAATCAGTATTGAATATAGAAACTTTTTAAAGGCCCCGAAATAACAAATGTAAAACAATTCATACGGGAAAAATAACGGACTAATTATTGAAGAAAATGAGAAATGTATGATATACAGCAACAAACGACAACAACTGATTCACCAGACCCTGACTTTGAACAGATCCAAACAGAATGTGGCGGGGTTAAATCAGTTTAGAGGTGCCAACCCTCCCCTACCTAAGGATTAACTCATCAGACCGATACAAACCAGAAATACATCTAACAAACGCAGGAACGTCCCCACAATAACAACAAAAAAACCCCGATACTATGAGTACTGATCTGCGACCCGACAGCTATGAATGGTAACATGTATATAAAGATTATATTTAGTTTAGCCTAAATAATTTACTGATAACAAAACAGAGAGAGAGGTTAATCAAACGCCTTTTTCATTTCCATTATTTACTACATCATTTATATGAATTAGACAAAATTCACAACATTATACAAGAGATACAATTATGAAGTATACACTTTTTATGAATTAACTTTCAGTCTTTCAGTTTTCTGCAGACATGTTCTTTTTATCATCCTCCAGCTTAATCTAAAATATAATGAACGTTTTTTTTTAAGTACTTTTATCTTTTACTCATTGCAAACTATCTAATCTAATATGTTTCATTTAATTTCTTTTAGCAAACAAATATTTAAACATTATATTTGTTTATGATCGTTATGTAGAAATTTTAGTGAAAGTCTAAAGGCGAAAGATTCAAAAGGAACATTCAAACTCGTAAGTCGACCGAAGAATTAAAAATATGCCTTGAAAATGAACAAACGGACCTACCACATTATACAAAACGCAACATAGAAACAGGTGGGTTTCATTGGAAAAGATGGAACAGTAATGCAAATTTGTTACCATGAGTTGTATATTGTAATCGATATTGCAGTTATGAATATCGATAAACTGTTGCTCTAGTTTAAAGTTCTAAGAAATGTCAAACCTCATTTGCACGAAGTATAATGTTAATTACACAACATTTGACGCTTTTTAACATTTTTTTTTATGTCAATGTTATGTTCTCGGAAATTATAACATAATTATTTTTAAAAAGTTCGTTTGTCAAAAACGATGGCAGACTAGTGCATGTACATATCCTGTATCAAAACTGCTTTCCTGTCGTTTTATTATTAACAACATTATGTTTATTCAATAGAAAATATTTTAAACTCCCTTTCAATATTCTGTGTATAAAACAAATTCCACCAGTTTTTACATAGTTTATAACATAATTTGTATTCAATGTTCATCTTCTCCTCAATTGATTTAACATTCAAATTGACTTGTACAGACGAAACACGCATTATGCTTGGTACCTTTGGTGACTTGTTTTTAAATAACAAGTTTAAAATGAATGAAACTTATGCACCACTTTGTAATTTGACAATATCGAACAATTATTTACCAACCTTTCCTGCGGATGGACTTTTCTGTCTTATTACTTGGATTCTCTTGAATCATTCTTTGAAAATGTATTTGGTATCTGCAATGTAAATAAGAGTTCTTTATATGGTCAATTTAAAACTGTAAATTTCCGTTGCTTATAAACATATTTAGATTAGCCTTTGTATTAACCCTCCGGTTTTCAGTGGGATTCGTCTTAGTTTATATGAAAAGGGCAATTTCTATATTGAGTTGTGTATTTATATACAAATTGTACAGAAATAAGAGCCAAGCATAAATATTAAATACTATTACGTCCCTGATGCTCTCAAACGATGCTTAATGTAACTGTAGTTAGATATATTGGCATGTTTGCATGTTTGGAGTTAACATTGCATGGATAACGTGTTTTATAGCGAGAACAAACGTATACAATGCCATTCTGCAAAAGATCTGAAGATCAATAAATAAGATTTTGTTTTTTTCTTATTTGATTACAAAATGATGGTCTTAAGATTTGAACACAATATTTATTTTATAGATTCAAGCCTGGTTTCTTTAATTAGTGTTTTCCAATCAAAATTCTCAGTAGAATTCAATAATCGTTATGTACACTCTACAAATATAATATCAATTTAAATATGAACTAAGACTTGAACGTATATATTTAGTAATCAAATGTACCAGGATTATAAATGTATCAAATACGAATATATACTGCTAGCATTAGGTCGATACATCCAATGGTATATGTACTGCTTCTTCCAGAAAATATCCCCATCTCTGTATCCAGTGCATCGGTGCTGATACGAAAGTACATATATTGTTCGATTGTTGTTATAGAATATAATTCGATTACATTTGTGTTGTTACAGAATATATTTCGATAATACTTTAAATAAAGGACTTTATCCCTCTCAAGCATATCTATAATTCCTTGTCCTGATGTATGCTTTATTGTGTTTATTTTTTTTTGTTTTTGATCGATTATCAGATTTTGGTACTTTCTAATTTTTTGGCTTCGAACTGACTTGAGTCTACGCGCTCAAGCGGCCTATAGCGTACTGTAACAATCGGAGATTAGTAAGAGATAACCGGAATAACACAAGTAACATTATTCAGACGAGCTTTTAACAACATGGAGGGGACATCAATTTTCGAAATGCTTATTTGGTACGTAAAACAAATTTATTAAGATATAATTTTTTCGTTTCAAGTATTTTATATATCAATGAATCACAAATGTGCTAGTTATTGACATTTTTACCTATTATGTCTGTTTGTTTTGTTCACACATCGTTGTCAATATAATCGAATTATATGCGACTGTCCTACAAGTGAGAGGTTTATCTAGCTATAAAACCAGGTTTAATTTACCATTTTCTACATACATACAAATGCTTGTACCAAGTTAGGAATATAACATCTGTTACCCTTTTGTTTGATGTGTTTGAGTATTTGATTTTGTCATTTGATTTGGAACTTTCTATTTAGAATTTTCCTCGGAGTTCGATATTTTTGTGAATTTACTTTTTACAGCAACATGCTTCATCTTTCGGCATAAATAATTATATCATTCTTTTGAAGCTAAGTTATTCTGACAGTTTTCACTTCACTGTCTGTTAATTCATGTGTAATTGTTTTCCTTGGTTTTTGAAAGCTCTGACATTGCTTTCTTCTTGGTATTTGAAAGTATCAGTGAGAACTTAAATGCAACACACACAGATGCGAACTATGATATAACAATGATCATTTACCTGATTTGTTACAGGACATTTAAAAAACAAATGGTGGGTTGAACCTGGTTTTGTGGCTAGCCAAACCTTTCGCTTTTAAGGCAATGTTAAATTTTACATTAAAATGACAACATTACATGACAGGACTACAATATAAATAAATGAGAGAACATACAGGGCAGAGACACACACAAATAATACCTTTTCAAAAGGTACCAGGCTTATAAAAGATTATCTATCATAGAATAAAGAAATATAATAAAGAAATTATACTGGTCACCAAATGGCGATAAAAAAGCAAAATAATTTTTGTATAGAAAGCTATAAAATCCCACCAAAAGCCTTAAAACGTATCGAATGAATGCCTGACAATAAGTGTTGATAACAGAATATCAATATAGGTTTAGTTATGTATTTGTTCAACTCTTGACATAAAATAAATTACAACAATCGTGGTTTTTTAAGCATTATTACCTGTTGCATCAGAATATATCGGAATGACGTAATCATTTGGTTCTTGTGTGGCATTGTTTCTGGTTGGTCGGAATCTTGGTCGAAATGATTCAGGTTCTGATTCACTGTCCAAGGTGTGTGGACTTTTATATTCAGATTGGTGTTCATTCATTTTACTCCTACAACAGTCTCCGGGACAAGTTTGCAATTCCGCTGAGTGCAAAAGTTGTCACCTTAATTTTTGGAGTTAAGTCAAAACAAAGTTGATAACTTGGTTGGTATTGGTTCCCTGATATTTGTCCTAAAAATTTTTGGATCTAGCACCACTGTTGAAAAAGTTATGCCCCTTTTTTCAACAATTTCCTCAGAGGAAAAGTACTTTTCCTCAAGGGAAATCAAATTTCCCTGAAGGAAAAAGATTTTTCCTCAAGGGAAATTGTTTTTTCCTCAAGGGAAAAAGATTTCCCTTAGGGAATTTGCTGCATAATTATTTCCTTTGAGGAAATTCTATTTCCTTTGAGGAAATTCTATTTCCTTAGAGGAAATTCTTTTTCCTTTGAGGAAATTTGCAGCTTCAAATTTTCCTTGGAGAAAATACTTTTTCCTGTGAGGAAATTTGTAGCTTCAAATTTTCCTTGGAGGAAATACTTTTTCCTGTGAGGAAATTTTTGACGAACACTTTTCCTTGGAGGAAAATTCAAGACAACAAATTTCCTCTAAGGAAATCATTGATCTTCAAATTTCCTCTAGGGAAATTTCTGAACATCAAATTTCCCTTAAGGAAATGTTTTTCCTCTATGGAAATTTCATAACAGTACAAACAGTATTAATATATTTTCTCCTAGACTAAATTATTGATACAAAAGATAATTAAAACTTTAATACTGTAATACAAATTTTCATGGTGAGTATTAAACATACAAAAACAAAAGGCTGACTGTTTAGCATGTTTCAGACAATACAATAATAAGCAAAATGCTATGAATATCATACCATTTGTGATGTTATTAATATTGTGCTCATATTTGCATATTAAATAAAATAAACACTTTTCATGTCAAATTAACTTGTCTTCTGTTTCAGCTGCTGTGTATTCGACCCCCTACATAACAGTTCAGTGCATAAATAATTCAATCCACAAGACATCTTCCTTCAATTGGTTGAATAAATTTTGGCAACGTATGTTCTTCAAACATCTTCTTTGTATATTTGATATGATGGAGCCATGTACATGAATTGATAAAGCAGGTGTTTATTTCGACAACAAACATGACAAAGATACTATTTTTTTTCTTAATTTCTCCATAATCCATCAGTTAATATGAATGTAGGTTGTTACATTTTACACAATTGTGTTCTTTGATAGTACTCCATTTTGTTTATAGCAATTTTGTAGGATTTTTTCTATTTCTTTTTCCAGAAAAACACACAGTTGAGTTCATTTCACATTAATAATCCAATTAGCACATTATGTAGAAAAGTATTAACAATTAAGTTTCCTCTTCAGTATAGACCTGCAGGACCTGTTGATGATCATAAAAACCAAGATATCTGACCTATAAATACACAAAATAAAAAAAAAATGTTATAAATGGAGAAAAAAACAGCAATATAAATAAGCTTATTTTATCATGTTTTAATGAACATTTTGAGAAACTTTCATTTGATATTCTTACTTGTCATGCTTATGAGTTCTCTTATTTCAGTGCTTTGTGTCCAAGATTTAATATTCGTTGTTTAGTGCCTTGCAGTGATATTTAAAGTTGAGCCACTTGCAATAGTTGTTATAGAATGTTCATATGTTGTGTTAATATTTGAACCACTGTCCTATATTATGGTCAGGTTGAGTGCTCACAGACATGAGGCCTAAATTAATATATTGTTTGTTTCCCTAATCCCTATTCTGACAAGCCAGGTGTGGGTAGGTAGGTAGGTAAATAATTTTATTTTTCCCAAAAGCCTGAATATTATCGGATGATCCGGCAAGCCCGAAAATCAGAAATGAATAAAATAATATTTGGCTTAATTTTGACAATAAAATTTTATGAGTAGGGCCATTTTTGCAGGGTCGGTCAGGATTGAAGAAACAAACAATATTTTATATTAGGCATGATTTTTTTTTATTAATTGTTATTGACTTTGAACATGTTGAACTACATTGGATTGTTTAAATCTTTATATGTTGAGATCTTTAATGGATGACCTATAAAGGAAGTGTTTTCTCATTATTGAAGGCAGGCCCATGATTGGCCTTTAATTTCTTGCATCCGCTTCGTTGAACTCTGGTGGATAAGTCACTCATTTACCATACCACATTTTCTTATTTTTATATGAGTCATCATTCAAAGGCAATTTCTTTTATTACTGTAATTCAGAAATTATCGAAACTTTTTAGTAATGCGAATAATGTGACTGGGTGAGTATCGCAAAAATAAGAAATCATATTTTGATAACAGAAACATATATATATATATATATCATGTAACTATATAGATCTTTATGCAGATTTTTTTTGTAATCACAATAAGTTGTCCCTTCCCTGAAAAATCTGAATTTACAGTATATAGAAGTGGTCTTACCATTTAGGCCTTGTTGTATTCTGTTTATCTTGTTTTGCGCTCATTTCTATTGTAACTGTTTATATTTTTCATCATTTTTCTATATTTCTTGTCCTATAAAACATAAAAAGGGTAAAAACTATTATAAAACATCAGTTTGTGTTTTTCTTTATATTCAGTTATATTTAAAAAGAATGGAATATTTGTGCTATTTCATTTCACAAACTTTTTGCCAGTCATGACTTTCAAAGACTTTCACCCTGATCAATAGTTTAAAAAACAAACATTCCCATACTTTTTCTTTGTGTTCGTACTAATTTTTCATTTGACAACAAAGACATGATTCAACTATTCTTCTAAAATTTGTTTCGCTTGACTACGTTAAACTCTGAAATATTGTTAACAGTATAATCTGTATGTGTCTCACTTGTCAAAATTTCAAATTAATATATAAATCAGATAAAAAAGCTATGCATGGCTCAGCTTGATACAAACGTACAGGTTGAACCCAGAACAGTTGGGGCAAGTATGGACACAACATTCAAGCTCAATACAACTCTGAATTTTAAATTTGGATTGTGATTCAATAGTTGATGCAGCATAGGTTTCTGACACAGAATGAATGCGGTCCAAGTACTTAAATATTTTAAATTGACAATTAACCTCTAAAATGGTCCAATATTTAAAATCTCAATACATGGTTAGATGCAGCATATCAACATGATCAAAGAACCCCAATAATTCATTTTTTGGTGAAATCAATTAAAGTTAAATTTTGGACCTTTTAGAACTCAATGTGGACCAATTTGATAATGGGTCAAAATATCAAAAATCTTGATGAATGGTTAGATTCAGCATATCAAAGAGCCCCATATAATCAATTTTTGTTGAAATCAAACAAAGTAAAATTTTGGACCCCGATTTGGATCAACTTGAATTTGGGCTCATAATAAAAAAATCTAAGTAAATATTCAGATTCAGCATATTAATCTGAACACCAAGGATTTAAATATTGTTAAAATCAAAATAAGTTTAATTTTGGACCCTTTGGACCTTAAGGTAGACCAATTTAAACAGGACCAAAAAACTAGGAATCTAAATACACAGTTAGATTTGGCATATCAAAGAACTCCAATAATTCAATTTTCTATAAAATCAAACAAAGTTTAATATTGGCCCCTATTGGCCCCTAATTCATGTAATTCCTAAACTCTGGTCACAAACCTTGTGTTTGAATTTCATAGATTTCTATTACTTGTACTAAAGTTATTAAGGCCACACCAATTTGATTCCTTGTTCGACGGACCCGCCCGCACCTATTTTTTTCAAAACAGAATTTTTTAATTTTTTTTATATTCCCGCTTCCCGCATCCGGAAATGTAATCATGTCTATTTCCCGCACGAATATAGTTCCCTTTAATTATAGTGTATTTTTTCTTTATTTTTTTTCTTTCCCTTTCTTATTTATTTCTTAGCTTTTCTGGGGTGGAAATGAAAGAAGAGAGCTGAAATAAACTTTTGGATGTTTTATTTTAACTGATTTTAATAAGGAAAGAGTGATTAGGCCAGGTGCAAAAAGGTAATATTTACACTTTCGGAACATCTCTTGACTTGCCTATAGGGGTATGGATGTGTATTGGCCAAATTTGTATGATGTAAACATGCAATTTTTCTGAAAATTGCATATATTTTTGGACTTGTACTGTACATTACACACACAAAAAATTAGACAAAAAGATAGTCAATTTTTTTTTAATGCGACAAAACGTTATAAAGAAATGATAGAGAATTTAATTGTGGTCTCGGGCCATGTTCGTTGTTAGAATAAAGTACAAAGAACTTCTGAAGGATTTGCCTTCAACTGCAATTATATTGTATGCTGGCAAAACAAAACTATCTATAGCCGCTGCATGTTTATGCACCTGTCCTGATTGATTCAGGGGCCTGTCGTTCAGCAGTTATCGTTTGTTGATGTTGTTCATTGGTATTTCCCCGTTTGGATATATAAATTAGATCGTTGGTTTTCCTGTTCGAATTGTGTACGCTAATAATTTTGGGATCCTTTATAGCTTGCTGTTTGGTCTGTATCAAAGCCCTGTGTAAAAGGCCGTACTTTGACATGTGTTTGTTATTGTCACTGTGCTTAAACGGCTGTGGGTAACTTAAGTTACCCACAGCCCAAGATGGAGCCGCCTTGCGTCGGTTAGATACTTTTCTCCTATAGAATAACAATACCACGAATGCATCAATTAAACAACTGAATTTAAAAGTTGTATTAATCGTTTAGGGAAACCCCTAAACTGGAAAGGTGATTAAATTCTACAAAATAAACGATCACAGCACGATTTTAAAAAACACTTAGGCTGTCCGTAACTTCAAAACAACTTGTCCGTAACTTTTTTCATCATACCAATAGAGATGTCCGTAACTTTCAAAGAATCGACATACGCGGATGTAATGTTTAAACCGATGATAGAGATTGCATCGAATACATATTCACAAAACGAAGTAGATGTCTAGTATAATATAATTCATTGTATCGATGGAAGACAAAATTGGGAAAAATATGAAAAAAATCACGATACATCCGCAAAACTCGGGTTTCATTTTGTAAAACGTCGGGGTACCCAAATCGCCTAGTTCGGAGGGTTGTTTCCGATCATAGCAGATAAACTGTTGAAACATCATTGTTCGTTTTTATTTTTGAACAAGTAGACTACACAAGTATTTTTTACACATACATGTAGCATGTATACACTTACTGATTTTCTGCCAGCAACGACAAGGGTAGCGTGAATCCGGGATTTTGGAGGGGAACCCAAATTGCCCAGGCATGCAGTGGATAGACTATACGAGACTTAAGTGCACAAACTTTTTCCGTCTTTTTGAAAAAGCCAAAAACACTTTTCTCTCATCCCCACAAAAACAAATCCCATCAGCATTGACAGTAAAATAAAAGGGGTGTCAATCTGGACACACTGGGACGTTGAGCACGGTGATATTGCGGCACCCTGGCCAAGATTTACAGTAAACGGGAAAACTTTAAAAAAGGACATTTTGTATAAATGAATAAACCTAGTTTTAAAGCTAGCTGCATATTTCATTTGTATGCAAGTTGCATTAAATCTCATTAAACTGAATAAAACTAAAAGATACAATAGGTAAAAGTCAGTGACAATAAAAGGAAAAGAGCAGTCAACATAGTGTAACAATTCGACATAGTTTATAAAAATATAAATAACTACGTAGGACAACAGGATAATTTAATAGTCTAACAACCCCTGATAACATACAAAGAGAGAAAAAAAAAACATACTAGGAAACATATTCAAAAAATCATAACACTATAACTAACTGGTGGGATGTATAAATACCGAGCCGCGCCAAAGAGTATTCATCAAAATAACACTATAACTAACTGGTGGGGTGTATAAATACCGAGCCGCATCAAAGAGTATTCATCAAAATACACATAGAAAGAAACAGAGGTGAAGGTAAACCGCAAACATATAATTAAACTCAAAACATTAAAGAGCCACGGTATGGAAAAGCCTTGGTCTGACAAGCGAAAAACGTCGATAAGACGCACATCAGTAAATAAAAGTTCAAACCATAACCAGGATGGAGTACCACAAACCCCACATAAAACTTCTGTGGTGTAAGTATGATGCGTTAATAAAATCACATTTGGTGGGGAATGAGTAGTATAAACGGCCGCGAAGGTTACAAATATGATGTTAATTGTCTTCTAATTGTTGAAATTATAATTCTTAAAATTTTAAATCAAAAGTTACCCACATCTAAAAATAAAGTTACGGACAGCCTGCTTAGTTTCGATAAAAAAGTTACGGACATCTTATGCATTTTTTAAAGTTGACCTTGCGCTTTAGTGAACTCTATATTAACAAATTTATGGTAATTGTTAGTCATTTATTTATTCAATAATCCTATAAATATTTACATTCTGCATGAAAAACGTCGCAAAAGGTACATTTTGTATGAATTAAATATCAACGAGTTTAAAGTCCGCCATCTTGGGCTGTGGGTAACTTAAGTTACCCACAGCCGTTTAAGCACAGTGATTGTCAGATTGAGAACAACCCTCCCTCAGACAAGGGGTCATTTTACTGATGTAGAAAAGAAAACAGAAATACCAAGGATTTGTATAGTTCTTCTATACAAAACCTTTGAAAACTTTAAATTTGGCAAAAAAAGAGGAGAGTTACATCATATTTTAAACAACTTTTTCTAAAAGAGGGGTCCACTTATTTTGAATAATATTAAACTGTTAAAGTAAATGTGTTAATTTAACATGGTTATAGTCCAGGAATATTACAAAATTCTTTGACATGTTTTGACCATTTAATACTAGATAGATATATAGTTCTTTTAGAAAATATGAGCCCTTTTGTACAAACAAATATATTATAACTTATATTGATCCCTCATAAAACATGTAAAAGGGATATTTATAACATTAAGGGGTTGCCCCCAAACTGATTATGACTTGGATTGAGAATTGTCTCATTGTCAGTCACACATACATAAACCAGATTAAATTATTTCTTGGTGAACAGGGAAAAAATACTTCAGAAATTAAAGAAATGTCAAAGTACAAGTTATAAATCAAGTTTTATTATTGTCAAAACCTACTATTTTATGTTTACAAAAAAAAAAAATATAATCGCTCGCCTTTACTTTTCAAGCTTCGCCTCAAAAATTTGCAAATGAAATATTTTTTTATTAAAATTTTCAAATCGCTCGCTCGCCCCAAATTTTGGAGTCCAAAAATCCGTAGAACAAGAAATTAATTTGGTGTGGCCTAAGCGAAAACTAAATGTCCTGGGACAACGACGACTACATGATAAAATTGAGAATGGAAAAAGGGAATGTGTCAAAGAGACAACAACCTGACCATAGATTTGAGGGTTGGAATCCTTTTCTTTTACCGAGCAATGCATTTGAATGGGAGATATAGTTGGAACCCCTCTTTGCTCTTGGTTGGGACCCCCCTTTTAAAATGGCTGGATCCGCCCCTGAGAAGCATTATAGAAAAATCTATAAGCTTTAACTCAAAATAAGGATCATTTTATTTTTAAAGGGCAGGCACAGATCCAGAGGGGGGTTCAAGGGATTGGAACCCCCCTTTTTTTGGATAATCAATGCATTTGAATAGGGACATGTAATTGGACCCCCCCCCCCCCCTTTTCCCCTTTTGTCCTGGGTTAGAATCCCACCCCCACCCCTTTTTAAAATGACTGGATCCGCCCCTTAAGGGTCTATAATTAAGTTTGACAACATCAGACGACATACTACTTTATCAAAAAAAAAATGCCACATTTCATCCAATTTAATTTCATCCCTTACTTGCTACATGTATTTCATCCATAATATTTAAAGAAATAAATTTGGGAGGAGTATGATTTTAATTTATGTTTAACATGTTTAAAGCTAACAATTTCAACTACATACATGTATCAAGATTTGATCCTACATTATTTAAATATTGAAAAAAATTGCTTTTTAAATTTGGATCTATATATAATTGTGAATGTCACATGGATGTATTTTAATGTAAAGCATCTGAAAAATCATTAGCCGTCTCATATTTATTTCAGTTCTTCAAAAGGCAAATTTATATGAGCTTATGCTGAAAATAGAGATTTCTTATTAAGGAGAAATCCCTGCCCCCCTTTTTGTGTGAAAAATTTTGTTGATTATATAGGGAATCACAGAAACATGACTGAGGCAAGCATCCCCCATCTGAACCCCCCCCCCCCCCCCCCCATGAATATGTTTTTTTAGCTTGTGTAGGTGTAAGTCAGTAAGGAGGCAACCATTTGATTTGTAGGCCGGGTGAAAAATGTGATTAATCTTGCTTTGTAAACTTGTGCTATAAATAAAAATTACCAATCCATTAAAAAATCCGTGAGCCCAATCTCATCCAGTGAAATAGATTATAGTCTGTTTTCGAAGTTATATGGAAGTAAGTTAGTAGTCCAGATAATTATGACGCATTGCAAGGCATTTTTTCTAAGGAGAAGTGTAGAATGGGGGAATGGAACCAATAAATTGATCGGATCCGAAATGTTCTTCCCAGTAAAGAGGAGCACCTATTATTTTGTAGGTAATTATTATTAGTGTCGGTGGTCTCACAAGTAAATCAGAGTGAATATTGCATGCACATTAAAATTAGCAGAGAAGAGACAATTATCAACTTGTGTATTATTCATTTTCTCGCAGTTATTTACGGTAAATCAGCTATATAGACATAGGAAGATGTGGTGTATGTATATATATATATCCTGAGACTACTATAACACATGTGTTATAGTAGTCTCAGATATATCCGAAAACAGGTGTTTGGTTCTAGTACTATAGTGGCTATAGTATATGACTTTTAAATAACAATTATCAATTATATCTGTATTCTGTGGCGGGTCGAATGGGATGGAATCCGGGGTTGGCCTCCCCTAGCATTTTGTGAGCAATCATTGCATAAATGATAATCTCGGGAATCCTCTCAAGTTCCTATATACAAGGTGATAGGACGTTCCGTTGGAATAGGTTACCTGTGCATCAGGAAAAGTTTTAAGGCATAGCGTGAAAAGGTAACCTATTCCAACGGAACCGAACGTCCTATCACCTTGTATATAGGAACCTTAAAAATATGTGAATAGGTCGGGAAAAACTCTCTTTTGACACTTAGGTATTGCACTGTTGCATTACACACCAATCAAAACGCAAACAATATGGGAAAAGATAACTTTTTTACCTACACAATATATGAATAAGGTATACACTTTTGAAATCTAAATTATATGAAAAGGGTGGGGTAACCGTAGAAAACCAGCGGCAACGACACCCCTTATTTAATGGAGACATGTAGATCCGCCCATGATTTTACATGTAAATCAAGCCCCGGGTATTTGTTGGCATAACGGTAACCACGAAAGGGGGGGGGGGGGGGGGGGCTAATTAAAACACGAGGAATTATAAATATACAATTCAACAGGGGTAGAGTGCATCGAGGAATGGGAATTAAAATTGTCTCTTCACGATGATCGAAAAAAGTATCTTGCACGTTATTTTCATCATCTTGTCTGAAACACTCTGAATAATGAGCTTCAAGGCGAAAACAAGGCATGTGAAATACTAATAACATACACTTCTTTTTTTATACGTTGCATGGACAAACCCAAATCCCTCAACAAAAATTGCTTGATTCATGTCATATCAAATAAATTACAGCGCGGAAAGGTAACTTTAATTTAATATCAAAACTAAATTTTTGTTATATTTTTCAATAAATTTATAAATCTTAATTAGGCATGCGTTGCGTGAGTTCCATTTCATGAGACCTACACAGATTTCTATAAAACAAATCAAAAAATTATAAATACAGTTTTTCAATTCTTTCCGGCATAGATAAAAAAAAATATGTATATAATCTATATATACGATTTGGTTGAATTATTTCACTTCATTTTAATGATAAATCCTTTAGTTCTTAAATTTTTAATTAAAATGAATTTATCATTTTGATATCTAACGATAAACTTTTTAAATTGAAGTGACATGGTCAGTAACCTAATTAGTTGCATGGCTGATTACCATCTTACAGGTGACCCAGTATTTTTCCATATGACAGTAGCGTGTACCCTCGGGGTTATATCGGGGTGTGTATAACTTATTTTCTGGGGAACATCCTGTCCACGTGTAGTACTTAGCATATATTGCAACAGATGACATTAAACAAATTTTCTTTGTAGCATCGGAGGCAATTTCATGTTCGACCACACAAAATATTTCACAAAAAAGATATGATAAAATCAAAAGAAAAAGATAAAGAAATATTAACAAATAAAGGTGGAATTGAGTAAACGGGGATTCGTGTTTTTATGAGCTTATTTTCAGTGGACAACAACAAATGGAAGTTTTTAACGACCTTGTGTGACCTATAGTTGTTAATGTTTGTGTCATTTTGGTCTTTTGTGGATAGTTGTCTCATTGGCAATCATACCACATCTTTTTGACTGGCTATATACATGATATAATATATATAGCATGCACTTACACGGTCGGTCCAGTGGACATATTTCATACTAGATAACTTATACAGTAATTCTGTTTATATATATGAAAATTATTGTCCGATCTGATACACGTACCTATAATGTACAGAATTTTGAACAGCTTCAAATATATGGGGTCCGTAGAAACACCGCAAAGGACCTCCTTAGTGCACTAAGAACAAAAATGTGCACTAAGGACCTACTCCTTTCATAATTTTAAATTATATTTTTTCTAATGTTTTCTCGACACGTGCCTCAAAAAGTTGATTGTCACCTTTAGTATAATCGATAGCAATTCATGTTCGCTCAACCTTGGCCCGTGAATAATCAACTAGTATACTGATTAAACATGTATATGGTATTTCACATTGTTCTCTATTTTTTTTTCATTTGTTTGTTTTTGCCGTATTTATTCTGTCTGCTATATTTTTTACTTCTAAATTAATAGCGTATTTTCAACTCTTTTCAGTTTGGGATTTTTCATCCTTTTAATTTTAAAAAGACAAATAATTGTGAACACTTCACGGAAAAGTGAGGATTGATATTTGGTTGCTTAACGTCCAGTTGCCAATACTTCATTCATTTTTCTAATGTTAAGAACTATGCCATTTATCAATATTTCGATTTGAGCGTTACTGATGAGTCTTGTGTAGACGAAACGCGCGTCTGGCGTACTAAATTATAATCCTGGTACTTTTGATAACTATCACAGCAATGTTTTTAAACATGTTTAGGAAAGGAACATATTTCTGATTCGATGTTTATATACAAATGCATTACAAGTATAAATATGTATAGGTTGATGTTTAGTCCCTTCGATGTTTTAGACTGTAAATAAATTATGACCAATTTATTTCTGACATCTTCTTCATTTTTAACTTTTGTGGATAGGTGTTTCATTGACAGCCGTACCACATCTCCTTTCGCTTATTTTTGTTGTATATATTTTTTAATTCACTTTCCTTGTCTTTCAAAATATAAAGTAAGTAAGTAAGTAAGTAAATTGTTTATTATAGTGACATGTGTAAATCAGCATAAATTTGTACAAAATATAATTACATATATAATACACCCGGCCCAATGGACCAATAAGTCACCTTTTACTGTTAGTTCAATATAAATGTTCTAATATCACGTGTCAATTGCCAATTTAAATTTAAATACAGATAATTATAGATTAAGAATTAACGATTGTAAAAGTTCATATATTATTCAACTAATGTTTGTGAAAAAGTTTAAGAATGTTAACTAGAGTAAACTGTTTGTTTTCTACGGAAAAGTGACGCTGCTAAGTATTTAGCTATTTTCCTTGGATGGTTCACCATTAGAAATGTTAATTTTCCCTGCTCATCTAGTTGCGTAAAGTCAGGCACCATTAATATCTCGCTAAAAACAGTTTGTCTGATATCATTATAAAATGTGCAGTTTATAAGAAAATGTAGCTCACTTTCAACATTTTGAGAATTACAAAATCGGCATAGTCTGTTTTCTACTGGTTCCCCAATATATCTACCAGTCTCAATTCTGATCGGTAATAATCCGCATCTAAACTGGGCTAGCACAGATCGCTCGTGTTTCGTAAGATTTAGTTTTACATAGTGCTCTAGTTCGAAGTTTGTTTTAAAGTTTAAGTAAGATCGTAGCTTTGGTTTATTTATCAAGGACTCTCTCCATATATCACTGTAATAAGTTCGTACAATTTGTTCAAAAGATTTTAAATCCACCATTGTTCTACTTTCGTAATAATGTAACATATTAAGTTTAGTGAAAATATCTTTAGTGTCACTACACCAATTGTTTGTGCAACGATCATAATCCATATTGAACACCACTTTCGTTAATCGGTCGTCTTCAAACGATAAAAGCCTATTCCAGTATCGAATAATGTTCACCCAATGCCGAAACTGACTTGGTATCCATCCAGTATCCCCATACAGTGCTAGAATTGGTGCAAATCTGTGAACGCCTAAGTAATATCGAATTGCTCTGTTCTGTACGTTGTCTATTGATTGGAACTTCCTATATATTTATTCCATTATTTTTATTTGATGCCGAAAATAAGAATACGAAGTTAAGGTTTATGTACCCTTCTGTAGCCATTTTTGTACGAAGTTTTCAAACCTCAATTGTATCAAAACTAAAGATATAATAAATAATAGAGATAGGCCATTTAGTACACGTTCCAAGGGGAAACTTGATGTAAAGCATTATTTTTTACTGTTTCATTGCATTTGATAGAAAAAGAGGACTTTGTGGCAAATAAATCAAGATTTTTATAGAAAATCCACAGCCTTTAATACAGAGATTTTTGTTATAAAATTTGAAACATAAATTACTCATTTGATTTTCTATGATGTGCTAGTGTTTATTTTTTACAAAAAGTTCTAAGTAACCTGTAAATTCCAAAACACCTCGTGCGGAGTCACTAAAGTCGAGCGCACCCTAACAGGTGTACTTGATTTTGGCCATATTTATACTTGTCTTAACCAATAACTACATTTATAAACTTGTTTTAAGGAAATCAATGCTAGCACTGCATGCAATAATCCTATATCTATCAGTCATCAAATTGCCAAATATGAGAGTACAAGGATAAAGGCTGTGGATTTTCTATAAAAATCTTGATTTATTTGCCACAAAGTCCTCTTTTTCTATTAAATGCAATGGAACAGTAAAAAATAATGCTTTGCATCAAGTTTCCCCTTGGAATATGTACAAAATGGCCTATCTCTATTATTCATTATATCTGTAGTTTTGATACAATTGAAGTTTGAAAAGTTCGTACAAAAATGGCTACAGAAGGGTACATAAACCTTAAATGCTATAAATAAGCGAAGTAAAACAACCGTTAATAATTATGTATATGAGCATTATATCTATTTATAAAATATTTTAAATACAAGCAGACATACCATTTGTGACACCAATTTCATTTATTTCCAAATCTTAAAATCATACATTTCCGTTCTTTAGCGTTTCTTAATAATGGCAGAACGGGCTTAAGAGTCATATGATTAAGTTAACTAAATAATTTAGTTTTCCCACATCATTAGCGGATTTAGGGGGTTAAAGCGAGCCCCCCCCCCCCCCACCCCCGGTTGAAAATCTTAAAATATTTTTTGTATTAACCATTTCTTGTTTTAATGTTATCTTTACTATAATTTGAATATCTAGCATTGAATAGGGTGACACGTTGTCGCTACACTTCTTTAAATATACACAAGTCATAATAACATTGGCCAGAGGGTGACTTGATAATTAGAGGACCAAAGGATTTAATTAAGACAATCCAAGGCTGCTATCTCTATATTTTATTATATATATCTTTATTAGCCTCCCTTAGAGTGATACAACAATTGCAAAACGGGTAGATACGATCTGTAATCAAATAATTAACCTTATAAAATTAATACTTAAAATTTTATTTAGAGTAACCATATGCCGGATGAACAAAAAGTGTGCCATTTATTGAAAAACATATGGTTTGGTATAACATGAAAACTTCTCTAGTGTTCTAAACATTTCTCACATAACCCCTCCCCCAAACCCCCACTTCAAGCTCTGGATCCGCGCCTGCCCATAGTGCTTATTACATTATAAAATAAAATGGTATTCATCTTCAATTGTTGAAATAAAGATGAATTGTTAAAAAAAAAAAGCATTGACACCAGTTTAAAGTTATCGTTCATAGAAGACAGTTATGATTTATTCTATAATTCTCTTTTTAAAACGTAATATAATTTTACCTCTTGGAGTTTTTCTATATGTTACTTCTGTAATCAGATTTTGAAGAACCCCATGGACACCACATACTCTCAAATGTCTTTCAATGAATAATGATAGTATGTAAACTCTTGTGTTGTTAGTAAGGAAATGAAATATCAAAAGCATTTGTTTCTCAATTTTTATCTCAAAATAGGGTTCTTTAAATAAAAAAAAGCTTGCATAGCAATTTCCTTAAAAACTAAATATATATAACAAAGGCAAAGTTTTAAAACACAAAATTTATTTTTTATTTTTCTTTCATAAACTTGAATTTATACCACGCTAAAACGTTAGGTTAACAACCATTGATTAATCAATAAGTAACGATCAAAAGACAATTGTTTATTGGATTAGGTTGATTGAACATGATGATTCGGGAATCTGCAATAAACCGTTGGTCACGTGGCGAGTGGCAGGCGTTGATTAAAAAGTCATTAACTTCAAAATTACAAAATCTATTGATACCTAACTTTATAGATTTGAGGTATTTAATCATATCCTCTTATATTCATGTTCGCTGTGATCTTAAAACATCGTTTTAGTGTCCTTAATGCAAAAACTTTCTTCTTAGTGCACTAAGAAGTCTTTTGCGGTATTTCTACACACCGAAATATATGGCCTTATTATTGGTAATATACCATATTAGTGTCACTAATGGCTTAACGTGTTACCAAATTAAAAAGAAGAAATAGGCTCAAAACCGCATTTTTAACTTTAGATTTTTTTTCAATCCCAAAATAGAGAAGAGGTCCGGTATACAGACTTATTAAAAAGTCCAGATGAGAAGTTTAACTTGCTTTTCTATTCCCGGCACTTTTAACTTAACCCATGCAAAAAAAAATTCAGTACCTGGTTACAGTTGCGCATTGACAAATTATAATCTTTCGATTAAATGATCTTAAATCTATATGGTCTTTATTTTAAAAGTTATAAAATCTAAATGTAAAGTGATCTAAAATGTTCAATATAAATGAGTATTTTCGCTGTGAAATGAATCTAAGGTCGTCTAAAAGTGTATACATGTGTATTTGACCCGACTACTGACTACATAGTAACTATTCATTATGTACCTATAAGGGGGGTCTGAGCGGGACTCGGGACTGTCGAGGCGTATTTTTTGTAAACGTGACACATGAAAGTCAAATTATGAGGGAGGGTAGGAGGGGTACTGATCCCGAAATCCCGAGCTTAAAAACACGAAATCCCGAAATCCCGAAATCCCGGGCTTAAAAAACACGAAATCCAGAGGTCCCGAAATTCGAAAAAAGAATTATCGTATCCCGAAAGGGTCAATCCCGAAATCCAGAGCTTAAAAACACCCGATCCCGCAGTCCCGATAAAGGTCCTATCCTCCCTCAAATTATTGTGCCGTGAAAACGCGAAATGAAGTTTAGCGGGACATGGGAAATTACAAAAATAGCAGAATTGTTCACTTACATAGTGTACGCGGGATGGCATCATGTGAGAATCTAAAAAAATAAGTAGTAACTAAGCGGGATCCGTGAACAGAACCCCCAATGAGACCCCCATTAGTTGTGGCTTATTTTGGTCTTTTTAGTTAGTTTCCTTCCCCTACATTACTTGACCGTTTTTGTAAAACAACAGCACTCGAGGTCTGACAGTATTTTACCAAGAAATGCACAAAATATTCAAAAAGAAGGCCTAGAAAATTTAAATATTGGTATGCACACATACTCCCCTATCAGCACAGACAATTATATTTTTGTAAAGGCGCCAAACTCGTTTCTAATATTTATAATAGAACCGAAAAGAAAATGGAAATGGAAATGGGGAATGTATCAAAGAGATAACAACATGACCAAAGAGCAGATAACAGCCATAGGTCACCGATGGGTCTTCATTGCAATGAGAAAATCCCGCAACCTGAGACTGGGGTGGATCTAGTCATATAAAGGAGGGGTTCCCAACCCAGGACAATTTTTTTTGTGGGGGGGGGGGGGGGGGGTGTCCAACTACATGTCCCCATTCAAATGCATTGATCGTCCAATAAAGAAAGGGGGTTCCAACTTCCAACATGTCCAACCTTCAGCCCCCCCCCCCCCTGGATCCGTGCCTGTGAGGCATGCTTTAGCTTGCCATTAACAAAAATGTATACTAGTTGAGTGATAATGGACGTCATACTTAACTCTTCAATATAAAAAAAAGAAACTAAAATAAAAATCATACAAAGGTCACAAAGGCCATAACTTCTGGCTCCTGAATTAGGAAAAGTGCAAAATGCAGTGAGGATAAAAGCCTTTACTGTAAATTCCTGAAATTACAATTATATAAATCATCTCACATCTTTGTGCATTTCTTGAAATTGGTCATATTAATAAATGCATGCAATATTTTCAGAAAATTTCAATATATAGGCTTTTAAAAGTCAATCTTGTGCATGATTATCAATGATTATACTCGCACAATTAACACATGTGGTTCTCAAAACTCAGAGGTGTCTATGCTATTTATGACAACATTTTAATCAAGTATAAATTTACAAAATATGTTTAGAACTATATGATTTTTAGGTTTTTAAGCATAGATATAGTAGGTCAGGATCTGCGAACTCTCACTGACTGACTGAGCACATGAATTCAACACTAGTTTTTTGGTGATGTTGGTGTTGGTGTTGTTTTGTTTTGTTTTTCTTTTCTGCATCTTATGTTTTGCCTTGGCATTGTCAGTTTCTCTTTCATTGCCTTTGGTTTTTTTTGTTATGTTAAATAACAAGTCACAAGAGAGAAAAAACAAAAAAAATATGTGAAAAAATGGCTTAGTTCAGTATATATTAAGGACAGAGATAACAAATAGCTAAATAAGAAAAAAGAAAAAAGAAAATTCCTTTTCTATGTACAGTCAATTGTCTGATAATCTAGAAGATAGCCTGATTTGGTCTAATTCTCCTGAATTCTAGCAGGTACTTTATTCCAACTTTTTTAATTCAAACAAACCATGTCTTAGATAGTCTTGGAATTAGAATACATTAATCATTGTTAATCATAAAATTTTCATAATACTTTGGTGAATTATCTATTGATATAATCATGATAATTAAGCTCCTTTTTAATTTTTAGGGATTTTAAATTTTTAATTTAAAGTTAGGGATTTTTCCAGTAAGTATACTATTAATAATGCTTTGAGCAATTTTCATGAAACTTGGTGAATTATTTTTGTATAACATAAACATGATAATTTTCCTTTTAATTTAAAAAAAAATCTGATTTATGTCATTGTACTATCATGACTTGGAATTAGGATAGTCTCAAGAATGCTTTCACAAATTTTTATGAAACTTTGGTGAATTGTTTTTATATCTTGACAAACTCCCTTTTTATTGTTATGACCCAAAGTGGAGGGGGCATAATGTTTAACACTTGTCAGATCTTTTGTCCGTCTGTCCCAAAGTTGTTTTTTGTTCTCTTACAGTACTTTAGTTTGCCTCAACCAAATTCAATTAAACTTTTACAAAAGCTTGTTATCACAATTCTCATATCAAGTTTGAATTTTGGTGATGTCAGTGTTACTGTACTAGAGTATCAGAGTTATGCCCCTTTAGAAATGGGGAAAATATGCTGAATTTTTGGTTTCCTGTTCTCTAAAATTTAGTTTGTCTCAACCAAATGTTATGAAATCAATACACAATGCTTATCATCACAAAATACAGATTAAGTTTGAATTTTGGTAGTGTCTCTTTTACTAAATTCTATAGTTATGTTCTTTAAAAATGGAAAAAAATGTTTCGGCCTTCTAACTTAAGTTTCCCTCAACCAAATTTTATTAAACTTTAAAAAAATACTTTTTATCACAATTTTAATCAGATCAATTTCAAATTTTGGTAGTAAAACTTTTACCGTTCTTCAGTTATGTTCCTTTAAAACTTTGAATAATATGCAAGCTGGAGTATCATTCCCTATTTATCATGTATATTTTTTTATAAGATGCAGAGTTAAGGAACTTTAGTTGTTGCAAAGTTATTTTAAAATTGTCCATTTTCAAAAACTTTGAAAGGTTTTAGAAATTTATGGATTTGTTAAAAAAAATCACAGCCTTAAACTTATAGTCACTTGAGTTATATATCTATAAATGGAGCCAAATTATATACATGTTGTATGTCAATAAATACCAACAGGCTATTATTTGAACTTGGAATTATTTTTAATTATGGAATTTGCCTGATTTCTTGTTATTGAAATTTTTAATAAATTCCATATTTATTCTGTACTGAAATGTTCTGTGCTGCGCACAACACTTTCTATTACAATGAAGATAGTATATTTTCAATAGAATGTACTGTGCCGCGCACAACACTATCTAACCAAAATACATTGTATGGAAAGTGTTATTAACCGCTCAAAAGATTATAATACCAAATACACATGGAATTTATTAAAAATTTTAAACACAAGAAATTATGCAAATTCCATAATTGAAAATAATTCCAAGTTCAAATAATAGCCTGTTTACCACTGTTTGTGCATGTTTTGTTTTTTTTTGGAGGGCAGGGGTCTTATTTGCACAGTGCTCATAGTTTTTTAGTCGATCATTAAAATTCATTTAAAGCTTAAAGACCAGCTATAAGGTCAAGAAGCTTATCAAGCACTCATGGTTTAGATTTTTATTAAACACACATTAATATACATAATGTACATTAAACAGAAAAAAATAGTGATGCAAGATGTCATTCAACTTTTACTCTTTTATGTATAGGACAAGAACTATAGAAGATACAGAGAAATTATATACAGCAGAAATGATAGGCAATGTAAAATTTGCAGAAGCCAACTAAACCTAAATGGTAAGGCACCTTTTAATTTTAAAAAAGTTATTGAACTTGAAAGATGATTACTAGTATCATGATTACTATAAAAATTAAAAGATGTGGTATATTAAATATGAAAACTATCATGGCTTTGAGAAAGCAATTGTAGGCCTGTTACGACCTTCAATAATGAGAAAATCCATACCCTATACTATAGTCAAAGTAGGCAGCTATAAAAGACCTAAAGATGAAACATTGAAACAATCCAAACTGTAAAACTAATCATGCTAATTGCCTGGTTTATAACAAAATAAATTACAAAAAATAAATATGACCGGTATGAAACAACAACAACAACAACCACTAAATTTTAGTGTCAGACTAAACTGACAAAAGCTACAGGCTCTGAACTTTGGACAGGCACAATAGGAATATGGCAAGGTTATATAAAAATAAGATGTGGTATGATTGCCAATAAGACAACTCTCCACCAGACAACCAATGATGTAAATTTCCTGCAAACAGGGACTTGACTTCTGTAAATCAACTAATTTTTCGTGAATACTTTATTTGGCATTTTATACTTTCTAGTCTACATCGCAGTTATTTATTTTTCTCGAGTTCAAGTTTACTTAATGTATTTTAATAAGGAAAGATACACATGAAAAACATTTATTGCTGTTTCTCTCTCCATTTATAACATTTTATTTGTTTATTTTGTGTATTTATAGGTGATCAGACATCTTGGTTTTCATGATCAATAGGTCATTACTGAAGAGGAAACTTATAGTTGAAATTTATTTACATAGTGCATAATTGGATTAATTTGAAATGGAATGTGTGCTTTCCTGCAAAAAAGAAATAGGAAATTTCAACATTATCACATGATAATGACCATAAACAAAATGGAGTTCTATCATAGATACACAAAAACACTATTGCATAAAAGCAACAACATATCTTAATCAAAAGAAAGGAGAATGCTGAACAAATACTATTTTGTTGTTGAAAAAAGGAACACCAGTTTTATCCACTCATTTACATCGCTCCCTCATATCAAATATACAGAAGAAGATCATTGAAGAACAATTTGCAAAAATGATTTCTCTTAGAATTGAAGGGAATTGTTTAGTGAATGGAATAATGTATTCACTGAATTCTTACGTAGTGGATTGAATAACTGTACACAAGCTGAAACAGAAGAAATTCTAATTTAAAATAACACGAAAAGTGTTTATTTTATTATTTAATCTGCAAATATATAAACAAATTCTTTAGAACACCACAAATGGTATGACATTCAAATTGGTTGCTTATTAATGTATCGCATTGAAACAATTACAAAGAAAATAGAAGCATTTGCTCCAAAAAAAATTATAAATCAAAGTTAAATTTATAAAAAAAAGTCTAAACAATACCTAGATCTAAACAGTCAGACTGTATTATTTTCAATGTCATTAAAATGTTGAGTCAAACATTTATTAAAGTTTTAAATATCATTTGCATCAATTATACAGTCTTGTTATTATTATATTCATACTGTTTGTATACATGGTGTAGTGAAGAAATGTTCAACAAGTAAAAATAAGGGAAAACATTTCCTTAAGGGAAATTTGATCTTCAGAAATTTCCTTAGAGGAAATTTGAAGAACAATGATTTCCCTAGAGGAAATTTGTTGTCTTGAATTTTCCTCCAAGGAAAAGTGTTTGTCAAAAATTTCCTCACAGGAAAAAGTATTTCCTCCAAGGAAAATTTGAAGCTACAAATTTCCTCACAGGAAAAAGTATTTCCTCCAAGGAAAATTTGAAGCTGCAAATTTCCTCAAAGGAAAAAGAATTTCCTCTAAGGAAAAAGAATTTCCTCTAAGGAAATAGAATTTCCTCAAAGGAAATAATTATGCAGCAAATTCCCTAAGGGAAATCTTTTTCCCTTGAGGAAAAAACAATTTCCCTTGAGGAAAAATCTTTTTCCTTCAGGGAAATTTGATTTCCCTTGAGGAAAAGTACTTTTCCTCTGAGGAAATTGTTGAAAAAAGGGGCATAACTTTTTCAACAGTGGTGCTAGATCCAAAAAGTTTTAGGACAAATATCAGGGAACCAATACCAACCAAGTTATCAACTTTGTTTTGACTTAACTCCAAAAATTAAGGTGACAACTTTTGCACTCAGCGGAATTGCAAACTTGTCCCGGAGACTGTTCAGTGTTTATAAAAAAAATATCATTGATATTTCATGCCAATAAAGAAATATAAGCCAACATTGTGCCAACAATATGCCAACGTATTAGGTACTTATCTCCCCCCTTTATACCACATACTTGAAAATTATATTATTCCAACGTTCTAACAAAAAATGTGCTCTTCCTTCTCTTTATCTAACATTTTCAAATCTGTGTAGTCATTTAAATGTTTTTACCTAAATGATTGAATAATGTTATGCACAAACAAAAATGATCTAAAACCAGCCCAAAACAACAAATACAATTTGAATATACTTTAATTTTTTTCATTTTCTTGTATATCATCACATCATTGACACGAGTGAATTTTTTTACTCTCCAATTGATAGTTGTTAATCTACAGAATACATATATTATAATATCAATCAGTAGAATTTATGAATTGACTTATAATCATTCAATTCAATACCTCAATTTATTATTAAAATGAAAAAATGGTTGACAGACTGTATTTAAAAAAAAACATTAGGTAGACATCAATAAAACATACCCTAGACATTAGAAGAATATTTTGTCCAGATGTTTGAAAGATGTTGTCTGGATATTTTCAATTGAAACTGAATTATATAAAAATTATGTTATTTCAATATAAAATCAAGATATTTAAAAATAATGCTCTTTAAACATTCAGAACAAATATTTCCAGAAAATATGCTCTTCACATGAGTACAGCCAGACATATCACGTCAAAAACATGTTTTTGAATGATATTTTGTTGATATTTTGCAATATATTTTGAAAATATCAATAAAATGTTTGTGTGCTACCTGGGTCGTTATTTTGTTCACAAGGTAAAACAATCGTGTTCAGCCAATCAAATTCTGTGTTTCTCATGATCAAATTAATAAGCCAATCAAAAACGTTTTCTCTGAAGATTATTCTAGCATGCTAAATTTTGAGCTTTGTTGTTTTCATCTAGAACACATAAAATCGTGAACATGGCACTGCCGCAGGTGAATTTTTATCTGCAAAGAGTGTTCTTACACAGCTTAAGGACAAAAGCATGGCTGATTGACAAAATCCAATGATGCAGTACCACCATAAAGATAATACTGAATAGTAGTTTTTTCACTAATTTTTTGACATAATACGTTATTTTTGTATTCAATTAAATCATTTATAGCACAATGTACTATCATTTATAGCACAATGTACTATTCTTTTTTTTTCCGCAAAGACCAACAAACAGGTCCCCCCCCCCCCCCCCCCCCCCAATTATGAGTGGTGACCTTAAATGAAGGACTTTCCCTAAAAAAATAATATGAATATAAAGGTGCTCATTTTTTACAGTGGGTTGTTATATTCTTCCAATGAGGGTTACCCTAGGCATGTAAGCTCACCATACAAATATGACACTTTTTCTAGACAATTCAGATCGTGCAAAATACTTTGCTAAAAATTGTTGTCGCGCACTAAAACAAATCATGGGAACTTTCAAACGTTGGCAGGTATGTAACAAGTCTTACTATTTTTATGCCCTATTTATGGGCATTATGTTTTCTGATCTGTCAGTCCGTCCTGCTTCAGGTTAAAGTTTATGGTCGAGGTAGTTTTTGATGAAGTTGAAATCCAATCAACTTGAAACTTAGTACACATGTGTTCCTTATGATATAATCTTTCTAATTTTACTGCCAAATTAAAGATTTTACCTAATTTTCACGGTCCACTGAACATAGAAAATGATTGTAAGGATGGGAAATCCATGTACTTATGACACATTCTTGTTTGAAGACAAAATTTGTCATTACGATAATGGAACAAAGCAGGCTGGGTTAGTGGGGCTGCTTTTATGGTTATTCAAGTTACCTTTTATTCACCTTTCTTCTTGATTAATATAAATTGTGTAGAATCCTTGAATTATATATTCTTTTCTGATAACATTTATTTATTTTGGTGAATTTTAATACAGTTCAAAGTTTCCGTCATGACATGTTTTACTGTAGGTTCAATATTTATCAATTGGTTATTACAACATGTTCTAAGTACGAGCGTACCGACAAAAAGTTTGTTATATATGGGTATATGACAAAAACATATTCTAGATTTATGGACCGTAAATTCAATGATTAAGACTGGATTCATAGTATGGGCTTCTAATATGGCTTGAGTGATGAGAACAAAATAAGTATGACTTATGTAGAAAATATAAATGATGATCTAATATTTTTTTTTCTGGGAAAAAACTCAACATTTGAACTTTTCGTGATTTTCAACAGAACTATGATGTCCGCTGATGCCGTTAAAATTAAGTTACAACTTAAACGCTCTTGTGATTATGATTCTATTGGAAGTATATAATCTTGTCGAATAGATTATAAATGCATAAGGAAAACAATGCAAAATGTCTAAGAACTTTATCCCAATAACAAAACACGAGAACATGGAAGTATGATGCATAAAAGTCTTATGATACTTGAAATTAAAAACAAAGTTTTATATGTTTTATATATATAGTTACCAGGATTATAATTTAATACGCCAGATGCGCGTTTCGTCCACATAAGACTCATCAGTGACGCTTAGATCAAAATATTTATAAAGCCAAACAAGTACAAAATTGAAGAACATTGAGAATGCAAAATTCCAAAAAAATTTGCCAAATACGGCTAAGGTAATCTATGCCTGGGATGAAAAAAATCCTTAGTATTTCGAAAAATTCTAAGTTTTATCAAACTTCAAAGTTTATAAAAATTACCATATATAATTGATATTCAGGTCAACACTGAAGTGCTGACTACATTATTACAGGTAAACTATATTTATCTGATTTGACTATCTGATCCTTAACAAGGATCTTATTAGTTTTCCTTTTTAAGAGAGAAAGATAAAATGTCTTAACAGTTCGCTGATATTTTTCCGTATGCAGTGACCCTACGTACGGGATGCTGGAGCTGTGGAATTCGTGAGTTCAGACACATTCTTTCATTTCCATAAGTATTGTTATTTGTTGTGATGGACACATCTACATTTTGTATTTACAAGGACACTTTCTTCTTGATTTATTAACTGCTTTACTTGGAACAGGCACATACATACATAATGTGGCGGGGTTAAACATGTTAGCGGGATTCCAACCATCCCCTAACCTAAGACTGGATTCATTGGATTGGCTCCTCATATGGCTTGGTAAGATATTAATATGTATGAGTTATAGAATAAAAATATATATATATGGACTTTAGAAGTCATATTGTCGATTACATTACAAATGTATCAGGTAAACCATGTAAAATATTTAGGAACTCTATATAGTCTATCTTCATAATAAAACAAGAGAATACCAAATAAGAATAAGGAAATAAAAGTCATATGATACTTCAAAGTTAACAACATGTTTGCTATTAAATCATTTACCATGTAGGTAAGGCAGAAGCTAGACCATTCGAGATCACCAACATGTTCTGGTCATATCCATGCATGAAGTCGTTGTCTATCCATTATTGACTAGAACACACCCGCGAAATCGCGGGCATTCAGAGCGGAGTTAAAAGTATGTAAAGTGTTGTTAGAAGTTTTATACCTCCTCCTTCATTTCCAAAATTCCCAATTTTTGGTTTTCTATCAATTTCAATATGAACATACATTTAAGTAAGGAGCCTGTAGTTCAGTGGTTGTCGTTTGTTTGTGTTTTACATATTTGTTTTTCGTTCCTTTTTTGTACATAAATAAGGCCGCTAGTTTTCTCGTTTGAATTTTTTTACATCGTCATTTCGGGGCCTTTTAAAGCTGAGTATGCGGTATGGGCTTTGGTCGTTGTTGAAGGCCGTCCGGTGACCATAGTCGTTAATTTTGGTCTCTTGTGGAGAGTTGTCTCAACATGGCAATCATACCACATCTTTTTTTTTTGTAATCAATGAATTTTGTAAAATATTTAATGAATGGAGAATTTCAGAAAAGGTATCAAAAGTTCACATGAATAATTTTAGCGCTTATCTGTATCTTACTATATAAATAAAGTGTATTTACTTTCAATTCTTAGTTTAGTAATCGATCCATGGTGGTCAATTGACATAGTATGCAGACCCTCTCCATTTAATAAACTCTGAACAGAATTAAAATACACTTTATTCGTACTATTTGTTTGTTCAAAGTATACAGAAAAACGCAAACCGGAAGTATAATCTGACTTAAAATTCCGTCCAATGACGGGACAATATCCGGATGCCTTTTTCTCGTTTTTCTCCCAAAATAACTCAATCTGAATAATCATATGAATGAATGACAAATGCGACTATGCACTGTACATATAGGACACAGAGTCGTGTTGATTAATTTATTGTGGAAAGAAGAGAAGCGACACCAAAAATGAGGTCTTCTCGTTTAATAGTATAGATAACTTATGATATTGGTCAAGGTTGAGGCCATTCGTGTCTTTAAATTGTAGATAATTTTTTTTATTTTTGTCCTTGGCTTTACAAGAAAAAAGCTTAACAAAACAGCTTCTCTGGAATCATCACATAAAAAGCAAAAAAGGATTAGATTTAAGAATGTCTACTCCTTGTATACAGTATAAAACAAAATAAATGATAGATCATGCAAACAATTGCTAATAACCAAGTTCAAAAGATTTAATATTATGGCATTTATTTAGGGAAATTAAAAATTCAAAGAACTAGAGAAAGAAAAAAAAGATAGACAATAAACAAGTAAAAGACGTGTTTGTGCATTTTTTGGATTTTACTTCAACACTCATTTCCCCAACACGCCACCTAATGTTTTCATTCGTGAAAATTATTGCCATGGTTATCAATGTGTTTATCATTTGGGCTCTGATGGTCAGTTATTAATTATATTTTAGGGATGAAGAGCTGTCAATTTAGCTCTTGAAAACCGACAAATTTATCCATTTGGTATCAATCATTACGATTCTTTTTGCCTTCAAAAATATCTTATTTTGTATAGACTAGCTATTAAGCATCACAGGGATTCGGTAGGCAGATTAAAATTCTTTATCAATGTTTTAAAATCTTATTTCGTTTTTGCTGTCTATTTGTATTACATTATTAACGTTTTTTACATTGGCATAAATATTTCTAGCACTTAATTTGCAGTTTACGTTTAATTCGAATACTAAAAAATATATAAAATAATTATTGTGCCAAAATTTTAATTGAAAAATGTTTAAATGAAACTATAAAAAACACAAGTAACCAATACATCTCAAGTTTGAACGTTTGTAGTATACCGGGAACCTTTTTAGCTCTGTTACTCAAATTATATATCAACCCAATTGTTATGACCCTTTAAAAGGTTATTTCACTCTACCTGTTCACTAACTTTATTTTCTGGTACTTGTATCAGATTCTGTATTTTTCTTCAATTTTTCCGAAGATAAGAATGTAGTTTTAATTGAAATGACTATGATAAATCAATAGTTGACAAATACAACCGTGCAATTGGCATTCTATATATAGCACAAAGTAAATAAAATTGAAAATAAACAGTGTACAAATATTATACCAGTTCTGTTAATGAAGGTTATCTTCAAGAGGGAGATTGTATTCTATATTGAAGGCTGCTTAGAAAAAAATTCGATCACAGCATATATCATAATATCATTGTGTAACTTATCAAACGAAATCAAAATGAAAGGATTACAAGACTGCTTTTATGGCATGAACAGATGTGTACCTGTATTGAATATTGCTTCATTTATTATAAACCGAATTCTTCTGTCCCTTAATTTATTGATTTTTTAAATAGAAAATAGCAAAATCAATAAAAAGCGAATGTAAATTACTTATTATGCCAGGGTTATGATTATACAAAATAGTTCCACAAAGACTATATAAAGTAGGAAAATAAATAAGCCATCGCTTAATATTATTGGTTATCTCAATTTTGCAACCACTTCGATTCCAGTTTTAGGAATAAGGTCAAACATGCAGGATATCGGCAAAATTTTCAATAACAACATCTTGATTATTAAGAACCGCCTACTTTATCAACAAATGAACATGTCCGAATTCTTTATTGTACTCTGAAAAATACTTGTTACTCACAAATATCCGTCATTATGGTCGAAAAACGTCTTATTTAAAAAACAAAAATGGAAAAAGGATGTCGGCAACACATCGAATATCGAAGGATGTCGGGGACACACTACTTTATTAAATCAAAGAAGATTGATATCACCAAGTGTTCCACTTAAACCTTGTTTTAGTTTCTTTCCATCGAATGATAAGCATGCTGAAGTATCCTGTGGGGAATTGGCGATATCATGCATAATGCCAGTGAAGATTACAGGTTCACGTATTTATGTTTTTCGTAGAGTTATATGGTTAAAAGTTTCTGAGAATTTTGATATCTGGAACTGCAAAGTTTATATCTGCTTCAGTTGTATTGAAGGAACCTTTCACAGTTTCACCAAACGTAATTTGCGAAGTATTTTTGAACCCCATCATGAATCGAACAAACTTGCTGCCAAATTATATCCATCCAAGTTTCCAAAACTTTTCTGTACTGTCCATGTAACGCATTTCGCAAGTATTTGAAGTGCCGAAAAAGTTAACTAATTCAATCCATAAGAGAAACGCAATATTGTCGAGGGGAAATTTTTCGTCTGATACAACCTTGAAGAAATTAACGATGGAATCAGCACAATTGTTTTGATTAAGAACTGTAATAACTGCAGGAGTAAGTGCTATCAATTCTTGCAGTCTGTCATTTTTTTCGGGGATCCTTTATTTCATGTTCCATTTCATGTAACATGTCGTTTTGAAGTTGATCTGCAAACAATATGCATGGCCCTGTTAGTCCTCTATCGTGACCTTTGCTCAAGTTTACTGACGGTTTTGTTGAAATTTCTTCAGTAATTAACATTAGGTGAAACTTAATATTTTTGGCATGCGTTTTTATTTTGATGACAAATGAGGATTTGCATGGTTTTGATTTTTTTACGGATGGCGATCTGGTCGGCTGGTCAACATCAGGTTGTATTCGCGATCGTTTCCGCCTGCACAAGTTTAAGTTTGATTTGCGTCTTGTCATGACCATTTTCATCTGAAAAAATAAGAAATTAGATCTAGTCACATGTTGAATAACATATATATGTTAAAAATAGTTTATGATGTGTCCCCGACATCCTTCGATATTCGATGTGTTGCCGACATCCTTTTTCCATTTTTTTTTTAAATAAGACGTTTTTCGACCATAATGACGGATATTTGTGAGTAACAAGTATTTTCCAGAGTACAATAAAGAATCGGACGTTTTCATTTGTTGATAAAGTAGGCGGTTCTTGATAATCAAGATGTTGTTATGAAAAATTTTGCCGATATCATCCTGCATGTTTGACCTAATTCCTAAAACTGGTATCGAAGTGTTTGCAAAATTGAGATAACCAATAATATTGAGCGATGGTTCATTTATTTTCCTACTGTATATAGTCTTTGTGGGACTATTTTGTATAATCATAACCCTCATATAACTGGCATAATAAGTAAAATTCTTACCTTGAAGCGACAAGATGGTGGTCCAATTTCAATCGCCGACACCCTGCGTGATGACTTAGATTTCCCCCTTGATACAGGTACACAGAACGATAGGTAACTATTTTTCAGAATCAACCTTGACGATTCCATGTTTCAATTAAATGTGCTCCAAGGCACAAAATAATGACCTGTGCGAGGTCATTATTTTCCTTGATAAAAAAATGCAATCTATAATTTACTTCAAAATTATATTCGTCTGATAGTTTGTTTTTTTTTGCCGATCAGGGAATTTATTTTTTAAAGTTCAATCGATGATAGGTGTAAAAGAAATCGTCATTGCAATTTGCCAGCATTTTGGTTTTAGAAGCAAATAACGTGAAATTTTGTTAATTTATCACTACAATACAGTGAATACAGAAACATTGTCATATATATTTTTGTATGTGAAATGAATTGTAATGTCGAATTTCATAAACTAAAGCCAGATTTAACATACTCGTGTGTGATTATAAAAAAACATACCCCTTCCCTTTTCTATAAACTAAGTTGGTACAATAAATTACTTACATTTGTCATACACCGTTATCGGATGGTAACAATGAAGTTGGGTCTTTCTTCGTGCAGTTACAGTAATATTTTTATTGTGTATGGATAATAATTAAAATTTTTACGTCGGTAAAATAGGATAATATATTTTGCAAATCTTGATAAAAAATAATATTTTGTTGACTGTATATAAGTCAGATCATATCCAGAAATCAACGCCACTTTGCTTATTTGAATATTATACTAAAGAAATCGGATACGGGTCACGGAAATTACATTAAAATGATAGGGAATTTTGAAAAAAATGTCTGTTTTATTTTTAATTTAAGTGATAGACAGGTTGCCGGGGCAGAAAATGAATATACACAACAATATACACCATTTAAACGAAACATAATGACAGTTGTTGCAAAAATACAGGTTCCTGAGCTATTTTATAAATCGAAGCGAGAGGCTTTTAACATTGCAGTGTAAAATACAGGAGAAAATGGCTGAAACGTCAAATTTGCAAACTTCGTGTTGAAAATTGGCTTACAAGGTCATTACAAAAACAGGTTGCCGGGGTGAAATATGAAACTTGAATTTCCAAAGAATAAGCAAGTCCAAACCTTGTATGTGTAGTCGTTGAACTCTAGGTTCCCACGAAAAATTAAAATGTCACTATTTCAAGAAGAATAAACTCACGAAAGCACGAAAAATTCACTAAATTCGCGTTCATTGTTTTGATTTTGACCGCCTGACAACTTTACGGAAATATCAAAGTGATTGTAAATAAGGACTCTGTGACGGGCAACTTATAATATTCGTGTTTTAAAGATTTTAATGATATCAAGCCTATCAAGCCAGTCCAGTTCAAAGTACTATCACGTGGTACAATTCTCATTTACATATTATGAATATTAATTAGCAAAACCACTACTAATTTCTGGCTATGATAATGTATATTTTAAGGTTTTTCTTTTCTACGACAAGAAAAACCTAAAAAATATACATTATCTATAACAGAAATACTAAGTATCGTCTATATGACAAAATTAATTAGCTTACAATTAAGTTCAAGCAAGTTAGTCGTTAAAATGATAAGTATAGTCAGGAACATATATCTATATATATATACTGTTCCCAGGTATAGTAGATAAGACATACAGACTGAGGGTCAGTCACTGGTACAGGTAAGATGACTTTTACTACAGTTTACAGATACCATATCGTGATCTATCATCATTGTTCATGTTTTTGTCAGAGATCTCGTTATTATATTATATGACAAATATGATTTATGATATCTAATTACCGATTTGCCACTGGATAGGCTAGCTAGCTCAATTTTCATCTGTTGGACAATCATATTCCTTCCAAATATAACTCGCTTTAATCAATGTAAGCACGTTCTCCGAATGAACGCTATTGATTTTAAGGTCAAACTAAAACGTTCTTGGCCCAGTTGTTTAGCAATTTTAAACATGGGGTTAAATACACTATTGTTCTTTTTGCTTTTACCTGGACCCTTTAAATTATTAATTATGTGATCCGGCTCTCCTTTGTTTTAACAGGGATGATCTGAGCCGGATCACCCCTACCAGATCACCCTAGTTTGAGTTTCTTTGTTATGCATGCTTTCCTTTGTTCTGTAACATTTTGGCGGGAATGTCAAATCCACTATAAAACTTATAATTAATTATACAGAAAAGACTAGTTGTTGGCATGACACGGGTTATGTTCTTCTCATATATTTTATGATAGTATGATACTAAACCCCTAACGGGAGGGATTGTACCTGATATTCATATGATGAAGACATAATCTTTCAATCAGTTTAATTGAGGTCTGGAGCTGGCATGTCAGTTAACTGCTAGTAGTCTGTTGTTATTTATGTATTATTGTCATTTTATTTATTTTCTTTTGTTACATCTTTTGACATCAGACTCGGACTTCTCTTGAACTGAATTTTAATGTACGTATTGTTATTCTTTTACTTTTCTACATTGGCTAGAGGTATAGGGGGAGGGTTGAGATCTCATAAACATGTTTAACCCCGCCGCAATTTTGCGCCTGTCCCAAGTCAGGAGCCTCTGGCCTTTGTTAGTCTTGTATGATTTTAAATTTTAGTTTCTTGTGTATAATTCGGAGTTTAGTATGACGTCCATTATCACTGTACTATTATGCATATTTTAGGGGCCAGCTGAAGGACACCTACGGGTGCGGGAATTCTCGCTACATTGAAGACCCATTGGTTGCCTTCGGCTGTTGTTTGCTCTATGGTCGGATGGTTGTCGCTTTGACATATTCACCATTTCCTTTCTCAATTTTATCTATCAAAATTCACGTAGAAAAAATCCAGTGTACATGCTGGGATTCGAACTCAAGATCTATAGCATATCAAGCCACGACACATACCACTACACCAGGACGACTAGATTATCAGAAAATTAACATACTTAAAGGAAGCAAGATATTTTTATAAATGGGGCGAGTTGGTAGAACTTTATTCAGTGGGGTTTAAACACTTTTCGTTAATAAGTGAGTTGTCAGATTGATTGTTGAATTTGATTTTACATTTTTTTCAAAAGTGGGGTGAGTCGGTTAACAAGATTGGGGCGATTTGTTTTATAAAGTGGCGATATAATGTGGGCCGATTGGCCACTGGGCGAGTTGACATTATTTGATATCTACTCATCGTGTTCGGGGTTATAAAGGGTATACATCACATAGTAATATATAAATTATATTATAATGGTTGTGTGGCGTTCTTTACTAGATTTTATGAATTGTAAATGGTTTTTCGTATAATCTAAAACAGCTGGGATGTAAAATAGTTATCCCATTCGGACTTGTTGTGTCAGTTTTAGATCTTACACTGACACACCGCGTCCTCGTGGAGTAACTATAAAAATAAATAGCAGGATATACTAGTTTGTTTGCTTTTGCTTTTGTCTTGTTTTGTTTTTTAATTGTTTTTGCCGGGGATTCTGAAGCTTATTTTTGTACTGGCTAAATATGTCACAAGGAAAGACTATATTACTTATCTATATAGCAACCTGTATTAGAGAAGCATGCATAGCATTTTCATGTTTCCATAGTACAACAACCACATAAGTAACACGCTTCAGATGTACTAAATAAGTAATGAAATACAACTGAATGTATATTTATTTGAAGGTAAACTAATTAAAATCCCATTTCGTTGTGATTTTCGATATAATTCCACCTTATGAAATAATGTTGTATTTTGATAAGATTAGAGAAATGGTATTTTTCACAAAAAGTCTATATATTGAGATTTTCTTTTACACATTCGGTGGAATTAAAAATTTAAATTATGCTTACCAGGGGTATTTACCAAAACTACCGGTTTCAAGGTACACAAATTTCCCTCGCCTAACGTCTCTGGACATTTCTTAACCGGTTATTTTGCCAAATACCCCTCCTTAAAATGACATATCTGTATATAATATTTACTCGGTATGGTTATCGCAGTAAACAAACTGTTGATTCTTTTACCTGCATCACACAAATAGTTACTTTATTATTCAGCTATCTAACCGGGGTATGGTTACATGAGAAAAGGCACTGAGCAGAAGCTCTGGTCAAAAGTGTATCCTTAGAATTGTGAAGATTCGATAGGGGCTGTTGTTGACCGGTTGAGAGTACATTTAAAATTTGTCAGCAATTATAAAGATTCATAGATTATACAATTAAGCAACTGCTTAATATGAAAAAAGAAGATGTAGTATGATTGTTAATGAGTGAATTCTTCACAAGAGATCAAATGACACAGAAAGTAACATATGTATTCAATAGGTCATCGTACGACCTTCAACAATAAGTAACACCTATACCAAAACAAGCAGCTATAAAAGCCCCCAAAATGACAAATATAAAATAACGTGTTTTTCAATATAAAACGATGTGTATTATAGTGTTATTAACTGGCTGTTTCTGTATTGGCACTGGTATAGATTCAAGGTTTGCTGTATTGGCCTCGAGACCCGTAGATTCAAGGTTTGCTGTATTGGCCTCGAGACCCGTAGGGTCGAGGGCCAATACAGCAAACCTTGAATCTATACCAGTGCCAATACAGAAACAGCCAGTTAATAACACTATATTATTAAATGATATGAGCAAATAAGCCCTAATACGGATAAATCAGCATGTGCAATACTAAAAACGTTTCACTGTCGATATAAATCAAGATTTAATATTGCTCTTCGAACAGGGCCAATACGGAAAAAAACCGTATTAGCCCTACAGGACGTTCACTTCCGGTTTTCAATTTTATTACGCCATTACTTAACTCTGAAAGTATCGTTATGCATAAAAACATTTGTATAATATTTTTTGAATTAAAGTCATAAAATAAACAGGTTAAATGATGTGCAATGTTTTGTAATGTCTTAAAGTTTTGAAACGGAAAAAACGAGGGCCAATACGGAAAAAAGCGGGAAAAAAGCTGTATTGGCCCATGGGCTAATACGGGACGTTCACTTCCGGTTTTTAATTCTCTTATTATCATTTAATAAAAGTGTTATGAACTGGCTGTTTCTGTATTGGCACTGGTATAGATTCTCGGTCAGCTGTATTGGCCCTCGACCCTACGGGTCTCGAGGCCAATACAGCAAACCTTGAATCTATACCAGTGCCAATACAGAAACAGCCAGTAAATAACACTATAATATAAACTTATTTTGTTTTTCAGATGTTTGGACTATTGATTTTGTTACCAGTGCTGGTTTACTCGGGTAGGTTCCAGTATGATATAGAAAATGTACATATGGAAATTTCGCACAAATGTTTTTTTATAGGAACACTGAAATAAATATATGTATAATACCCTTTTCTACGAGCCACAATGAGATACAATTTCACTTTCAGGGAAACTTCAAGTTTGGTTGGTTTATGCTATTTGACCAGAGATGTGTTGACTATAACAAAACCCACCACTTTAGCCAAGTCAAACACATAAATCTTAAAAAGACAAACTTTTTAAGCCTCAATCAAACAGAGTCGTATTCTTTATATATTTTTTTGTGATGAATCTAACTTTTTTTACCTTTCGAAAGAAAATTTGTTTTTCAAGAAATACAAAATAAAAAGATTGATTTAAAAAAAAGCATGCACAAATCAATCAAAATTTAATTCAAATAATCTAAGAATTCAATAAATGTTTGTATCCCCAGTCGGGGTTGACCATCACAAAGTGTGTTCATTGTGTTCTATGAAGGTGAAAGTAAAACTATAATTCTTTTATATCCTTACAGATGATTCGTATTGGCCTGTCAGGGAGTTTAGAGGTGCCTTTGTAGCAACAGTAGCGAATATTGATTGGCCTTCTTCTCGACATTTAACAACAAACCAACAGAAAAACGAACTGATAAACCTACTAGACAAATTACAGAAACTTAATTTCAATGCAATTGTATTACAAGTTCGCCCGGCCGGTGATGCATTATACAGCTCAAAACTAGAACCATGGAGTTACTACTTAACGGGAGAACAAGGGAAAGCACCGTCTCCGTTCTACGATCCACTTGAATTTGCCATTACTGAAGCTTATAAAAGAAACTTTGAAGTGCATGCTTGGTTTAATCCGTACAGGGCGCGGTCAGGAAGTAATTCGAGTGTCGGTTTAGCTCAAAATCACATTGCTCATATCTATCCACAGTACGTGTACAAGTATGGTCATGATTTATGGATGGACCCAGGGGCCAGTGTAATTCAGGATCACGCTATTAAAGTATTTCTTGATGTGGTAACCAGATATGACATTGACGGAGTTCACATAGATGATTATTTTTATCCTTATCCAGTTTCAGGCACAGACTTTCCAGACTCTCATACTTACTCATCATACAAACAAAGTGGTGGTAATTTGGGACTGACTGACTGGCGGCGTAACAATATCAATACGTTAATACAACATTTGTCGACGCGTATCAAAACTATCAAGCCGTATGTCAAGTTTGGCATTAGCCCTTTTGGTATATGGCAACCCGGTTACCCTCATGGCATACATGGATTTAACTCCTTCACATCATTGTATGCGGATTCGCGAAAATGGTTCAAAGAAGGCTGGCTTGACTATGTTGCACCACAACTGTATTGGCAAATAGACCCTCCTGCTCAAAGTTATCCTGCACTTTTGGATTGGTGGTTAGACCAAAACACTCATCAACATCATGTTTACACCTCAAATTATGCCTCCGCTGTGCTTGTCAAACACTGGTCTCCCAATGAGCTGGTAAGGCAGGTCCAAATATCTCGTTCAAGAGATAGTCGGAAAAGTTTTGGAAATATCCATTTTAGTGCAAAAATTTTCGTGGGGAATATGCACGGAATGAGTGACGTTTTTCATGCAAATGTATATACCTCACCCGCTCTTACACCCGAAATGCCATGGCTGTCCTGCCCTAACCCACCGAAACCGTCAAATGTTAAAACACATGGATATAACGTTTTTTGGACCCCAGATACAAGTGGTCATGTGAGATCGTGGGCAATTTTCCATTTCATAGCGGAAGTTTTTGGTCTTGTTACTGTGTTGCCTCAAGATTCTACATCATTCACCGCTACTGAAATTGGAAGTTATGTAATTGTTTCAGTAAGCAGGATCGGAAAGCAAAGCACGGAGGAAAGGTTTACAATTAGGCTAAACAGCTCTTCGGTTTTTGGTTAAAAGCTTTGCACTAAATTATCGATAAATGGTATAATACAATGTCTATCATGGTCTCTATTCTAACTTTAAAGTTTTACTGACGCCATTACGAGTTGATTGACCGTTATGGAATATCTGTGTTAAAAGGATATGTCCCGATTGTTGTAACCACAATCCTCTTTTCCTTTAATAAGACCTACCAAATTAGATTTGTCGGCAGTTTTGTTCTTACATAAGCAAAACAACGGTATCGTATGTGGAGGGGAATATCATCGGTTTACCCTTCCGGAGCACCTGAAATCACTCCAGGTTTATTTTGCGGTGTGTTGCTCAGCGTATACTTTTCCATGTTGTGTTTGGTATACTATTATTTTACCTTTAATCTTTTTCTATGTTTTGCCATAGCGTTGTACGTTTGTTTTCGCCTCAGGCTTTCCTTCATGTAATATTTATCTATCCTTTATAATGTTCGCCCATTTTTCTCTATTCTTTTTTTTTTTTGCTTAGTATTTTCTATTTCGTAAACCCCTTTCTGACACATTTTTCCCTCCACATTTTTTAGGATTTTCATGACTCTTGTCCTTTTATCAAATGAACCGGGTTTATTGATTTAATTGGACAGAGAGGATTAGAGAGGTTACCCGGCAAAATTTAAAACCAACCATAAAACACGTAGAATAATATCACAGAAAGCAACAACAAAAATGTATTTACTAGAACACAATGATTAAAGGTTGGATTTTTCTATTACTAGTACATAATGTTATATTCAAGATGATGTCACCAATGATCTGAACGAGCTAAAGATAGTTTCAAAATTGACCGTACAAATCAAATCGAGAATCAACAAAATTGACCATTGTGAGCTGGATGTTATTCACTTAAAAGTTAAAAAAAAAAAAAAAGCTCACGTTATTATATATGTAACAAGAATAATGTGTATTAGGTAGTTTGGTCTTGGTGGCATATCTTTAATTTGATAGTATATTCACAGCTTTCTATAATTGTAACTAATAAAGGCATACATAATATATTGTATTGGCGCTTTTCGGTTGATGAAGATCTCATATCGACCACTAGATGTTGTTTACCTATGTTTGCTGCGTTGGGGTCCTATCTTATTGACATATTCTCAATAAAAAAAAAATAATGAGCTAAATGTTTTGTCTATTTTCGTGTGTTTTAGAAAGAATTATGTTACTTTGTGTTCAATTGTGACATCTATTTTTATTTATTTTTTGTCATCACAGATAAATAAAAGGAATAAGAGTTTGATCATCACTTTTTTTTTTTAATTTCTTAGGTTTAGATAAACAAGATTTTGTTATCTTTAAACATTTTGCAAATTAAATATATATCTGATATTTATAAAATATTTTTCTTTGCCATCTTGAATGGCTGACTAGAATCAACTGTAATCCCTCGAATGTGGGACTCCTTCTGTCCCTCGGAAGTGGGATTCCTTTTGTCCCTCGAAAGTGGGATTCCTTTTGTCCCTCGAAAGTGGGATTCATTTTGTCCCTCGAAAGTGGGATTCCTTTTGTACCTTGAAAGTGGGATTCCTTCTGTCCCTTGAAAGTGGGATTCCTTTTGTTCCTCGAGAGTGGTATTCCTTCTGTCCCTTGAAAGTGAGATTCCTTTTGTCCCTCGAAAGTGGGATTCCTTGTGTCCCTCGAAAGTGGGATTCCTTTTGTCCCTTGAAAGTGGGATTCCTTCTGTCCCTTGAAAGTGGGATTCCTTTTGTCCCTCGAAAGTGGGATTCCTTTTGTCCCTCGAAAGTTGGATTCCTTTTGTCCCTCGAAAGTGGGATTCCTTCTGTCCCTCGAAAGTGGGATTCCTTTTGTCCCTCGAAAGTGGGATTCCTTTTGTCCCTTGAAAGTGGGATTCCTTCTGTCCCTTGAAAGTGTGATTCCTTTTAATTGTCCCTCGAAAGTTGGGATTCCTTTTGTCCCTCGAAAGTGGGATTCCTTTTGTCCCTCGAAAGTGGGATTCCTTCTGTCCCTTGAAAGTGGGATTCCTTTTGTCCCTCAAAAGTGGGATTCCTTCTGTCTCTCGAAAGTGGGATTCCTTCTGTCCCTCGAAAGTGGATTTCCTTCTGTCCCTCGAAAGTGGGATTCCTTGTCTGATTTGCACCAAAACTAACGGTTATGTTTTTGTGATATAAATATATCCAGATTCCAAGATTCAATTATAGTAACAATGTTTAGTCAACAAAGAAACACACCATATGATGAGTTATTATCATATCAATAATAAATCTCATATTAAGACAACACTTACTATTAACTTTGGTTGACAGTAAACAGAAGTATATATAAGTCGATATAAAATAAGTATTGTGAGGATTCAAACACATAAAACACAACCATGTCTTTTTATTGGTTTATAAATATCTAATGAAAATTCTCATAACCACTTTTTCTTCCTGATTGTTCTTTTTTCGTTCTTTAAAAATGATGTAGCATTTTATGGTGTGACATTTCTTAGTATGTTCTGTTTCGTTGGCTACTTATGCTGTGTAAATTTTTTTAATTTGTTTTGGTTATATTCCGTTGGCTCCATATGATATGTAAATTACGATGAGTACATTTCTTTTTGTGTTCTGTTCCGTTAACTTATAATGATGTGTAAATTTCTTTTTGTGTTCTGAACCGTTGGCTCCTTATGATGTAAACAATTCTTTTTGTGTTCTGAACCGTTGACTCCTTATGATGTGTACATTCCTTTTGTGTATGTTTCATTGGCTCCTTATTGGGTGTATATTTCCTATTGTGTTCTGTTCCGTTTACCTCTTATGGTGTGTACATTTATATTGAGTTATGTTCCGATAGCTCCTACTGCAGTGTATATTTCTAATTGTGTTATGTTCCGTTGGCTCCTAATGAGGTGTACAATTTTTAGTGTGCTTTGTTGCGTTGGCTCCTTAATTATGATCTGTACATTTCTTACTGTTCTGTTTTCTCCTTATGGAGTGTAATTTCTTATTTTATTCATTATGCGCATGTTTCCAGGGACATCTCAGATTTCAATGACCCCAATATTTTCATTACTTTTACAAGAGGGATATTACATAAATAGAGCTGATCGTGAAGAAGGAGCTCACCACTTTTTTTACTCAATAGACTTATCGTGAACGGTTTTAATTATAATATATAATACCGTTCTATCATTATGTCTGGTAGTATTTGGTGATGATTATTAATTTCAAAAGAATAAAATTATATTTCTTTTGATTTGTGCATTGAAATGTTGTGCACTTGCACAAGTATATTCCTGGGTTACTATTGTTGCATTACTGACTGAAATCATTAGTCAAATACAGCCATCCATAATGGAGTGTAGAAACGACATTATTTCAAACTAGCAGGTTAACTGCTTTGAGCTTGCTTGCAATGTTGATGCAGCAGAAGTTATGCTAGTTATTTGGAATTAAATATACATGACAGGACAGACTAAGCTTGGACCATGTTTGATTATCTTTGTTAAATCTATCCACATCTCTCCTTAACTCGAGGCGATTATAAGACCTTGATATTATCCATAGCTGTTTTAACCTTATATTGACCTCTCTCTCTATATATATATTTTTATTTATAGTGCAACCTGATATAACATTTATTTTATATACATTGATACAAAGTCAATCAGCCAGCCTTCAAAGGCTTACGAAGCACTGTCAATTAATATCTATAATTTGAGCTAATATAGAGAATATGAAATTAATACTTCAAGAACATTTTATAACAAGATTATTTAAATATCACAATGAGAAAGTAACTGAGTTCTGATTTTTGAAATATATAATATATACCATTTATTAATAAGTTTTCTGATGTTGTCAGAACTAAAATATAAAGAATCCTCCTTATGATGTGTACATTCCTTTTGTGTATGTTTCATTGGCTCCTTATTGGGTGTATATTTCCTATTGTGTTCTGTTCCGTTTACTCCTTATGGTGTGTACATTTATATTGAGTTATGTTCCGATAGCTCCTACTGCAGTGTATATTTCTAATTGTGTTATGTTCCGTTGGCTCCTAATGAGGTGTACAATTTTTAGTGTGCTTTGTTGCGTTGGCTCCTTAATTATGATCTGTACATTTCTTACTGTTCTGTTTTCTCCTTATGGAGTGTAATTTCTTATTTTATTCATTATGCGCATGTTTCCAGGGACGTCTCAGATTTCAATGACCCCAATATTTTCATTACTTTTACAAGAGGGATATTACATAAATAGAGCTGATCGTGAAGAAGGAGCTCACCACTTTTTTTACTCAATAGACTTATCGTGAACGGTTTTAATTATAATATATAATACCGTTCTATCATTATGTCTGGTAGTATTTGGTGATGATTATTAATTTCAAAAGAATAAAATTATATTTCTTTTGATTTGTGCATTGAAATGTTGTGCACTTGCACAAGTATATTCCTGGGTTACTATTGTTGCATTACTGACTGAAATCATTAGTCAAATACAGCCATCCATAATGGAGTGTAGAAACGACATTATTTCAAACTAGCAGGTTAACTGCTTTGAGCTTGCTTGCAATGTTGATGCAGAAGTTATGCTAGTTATTTGGAATTAAATATACATGACAGGACAGACTAAGCTTGGACCATGTTTGATTATCTTTGTTAAATCTATCCACATCTCTCCTTAACTCGAGGCGATTATAAGACCTTGATATTATCCATAGCTGTTTTAACCTTATATTGACCTCTCTATATATATATATAATTTTATTTATAGTGCAACCTGATATAACATTTATTTTATATACATTGATACAAAGTCAATCAGCCAGCCTTCAAAGGCTTACGAAGCACTGTCAATTAATATCTATAATTTGAGCTAATATAGAGAATATGAAATTAATACTTCAAGAACATTTTATAACAAGATTATTTAAATATCACAATGAGAAAGTAACTGAGTTCTGATTTTTGAAATATATAATATATACCATTTATTAATAAGTTTTCTGATGTTGTCAGAACTAAAATATAAAGAATCGTTAAACTTGAGTTAACCTTGTCGTACTTTCATTTCTATAGCATCACAATTGAATGCTAAATATGTCTGACACGATAAAAGAAGTTTTATAGATTTGTTTCTGTTTAAATCGTGTTTGTTGATATTTTTTACAATGTACACATTACAGCAGAGCACTATATATCCAATCCTTTTAAAATTTGATAATTCCATTTTATTCTGTTCTATGTCTTTGATCTCCGGGTGTATACCAGCCTCATCCGATTTTAAAATACATTACATATGCTTTATTTTAGATGGGGTATCTTTTGTGATTCATAAATAGGGTTTTACAACCGGATTAAAGCTCAGATCAATCGATACACATATGATCATATCAGCATGACGAAATCAGAGATCTATACTTTAATATTAAGATTGGTTAATTTATTAATTACCAAATGATAAATCTAGTACTTACCAAATGGTAAATTTATGAATTGCCAAATGGTAAATTTATGAATTACCAAATGGGAAATTTATCAATTACAAAATGATTTATTTATCAATTACAAAATGATTTATTTATCAATTACAAAATGATTTATTTATCAATTACCAAATGGTAAATTTATTAACAAACTAAACGGTTAATTTATGAATTGCCAACTGGTAAATTTATTTAAAATTACCAAAGACCACATTTTGATATAACCCATGTGACAACGACGCAGGACCTTATAGGATAAATTACAAGTGACAGTTGTTCTCAATTCGTTTGATGTGTTTGCCTTTTGCTTTTGCCATTTGATAAATAAAAGACTTTCGTTGAGTTTTCCTTGAAATTCGGTATTTAAAACCTTTTAATGTGTAACACTCCCAAACGTGTCCTGTCCCCCAAACGTGTCCGATTCCCCAAAACGTGTCCATAATATCCAATATTCCCCAAACGTGTCTGATTTTATAACCCCCCCCAAACGTGTCCGATAATTGTTATTCGCAATTTTAAACATGTCCACTATTAAACGCCTTTTAGCGCTAATACATGAATAAAATCAATAACGTTTACGGCAATTCTATAATGGGGGACACAGTTGATAAAGTGGTCATTTATTAGTATTAGTTGGTTCAATGCCGGTTGTTATTGCAAATTTAACCTGTAACATATAAATCAACTTTTGACTGAAATTGTTCATATTCCAGTTGCAAGTATTATGCTCGTTTAGAGCGCACATACATATACAAACAATTCTAGTTCAGTTGAATTAATCGTTTACTATGTAATTATTCAATACAAATTGAGAATGGAAATGGGGAATGTGCCAAAGAGACAACAACCCGACCATAGAAAAAAACAACAGCAGAAGGTCACCAACAGGTCTTCAATGTAACGAGAAATTCCCGAATCCGGAGGCGTCCTTCAGCTGGCCCCTAAACAAATATATACTAGTTCAGTGATAATGAACGCCATACTAATTTCCAAATTGTACACAAGAAACTAAAATTAAAATAATACAAGACTAACAAAGGCCAGAGGCTTCTGACTTGGGACAGGCGCAAAAATGCGACGGGGTTAAACATGTTTGTGAGATCTCAACCCTCCCCCTATACCTCTAGCCAATGTAGAAAAGTAAACGCATAACAATACGAAAAAGCATTAGGAAATCAGCTGTAATCCGCGAATACTGCACGGCGGGCTTTTAAAAGGATTGACTTCCTTTTTTTTCAACAGTTCTGATATTTTAAAAGATATTCAAATCATAAACTGGTTATCAGTTATTTTAATAAATTTTAGGTTTCCAGCATCACCACTAAAGTGAAGACATGCAAACAAGAGTCACAAGTCCAGTGCCAAATATTTCATGCATTATTTGAACGATATCATTTTAACAATAAATACTATTAATACACAAGTTTTATTATCATACCGGGGATTTAGGATTGGGCCTAAATTTGTTAACGATTATTCGGGATTAACATTAGTTAAACTTAAAAATCTTAAAAGCCAGTAAAGACCGATTTTTTTATAACTTCACTAAGAAACTATTTGATTCTCTCAAAAAATAGAAAAAAACCTCTTAAAATTATAAACTGGTAGTAAGGTTTTATATTATGAACTTTTGGTTTCGAGCATCTATTAAATACACACAAACATGAGACATTACGTCCAGTGGCAAATATTTCATGCATGGACAGGATGACAACATGCTTTGGATAAGTTATATAATGAGATGCGGAAGAATATTTGCCGGAACTCTTGGATTGTACCTTAATTATTCCGGGAATTTGAGATTAGGCCTAAATGTGTACAGTTATTAGAATTTACACTTTACGTTTATTAGGAATTTACACTAATCGTAACTCGGAATTAAATTATATTTTTTGGAGCGGAAAAGGACAGTTTTATTTTTACGGAATATCAGTATAACAATCTTTTATTTCCCTTTATATTATAGGACAAGTTTGGGGGAATTGAGCACGTTTGAAGGATTGGGCACGTTTGGGTGGTTATTAAAAAATGGACACGTTTAGGCGTTTGCATAATACAAATGACACGCTTTGACGCCCTTTTTACAACTAGACATGTTTTGCAGTTCAGTGACGTCGATGTGGACACGTTTGGGAGTATCGGACACGTTTGGGGGGGGGGGGGGGGGGGGGGGGAGGACACGTTTCTGAGTGTTACATATATATGTAGTGTTTTCAAAATAACAAACAAATATTAAGTTAGGAAAACGTTATTTAGCCTGGCTTTTCTCAGTATATCTTAGCTTGATGTCAGTGTTTTCTTCGAGGTTATTTTTCAAAAATAAATATTGTTAAAAAATTGCGATTAGATACTTAAACAAATTCTAAGAATGTGTTCAAAAATAAAATAACGATAAACATTCAAACCCGAGACCATAACACCTTAAAGTAGTCTCAGTACCTTCTTATATTTCTACCTGAAGTTAAAGTGTATAAAGTAATCGAAATCGTTCCCATTGTGTCCCATCCAGGTTCCCGGGCATGCGACCTCACTTTTAATTCCAAGTTCATTCAATACGGGTACACGGCAACTCGTACCTTCATCAACTCGTACTCGATATTTGTTTTTTGTTTTGTTTGAGGTTGTGATGAAAATTTGATTTTGATTTTGTATTGATCTACTAATATTTTTAATGCCGCATATTTAAGTGTTTAATTGTGAAGTAATGAATTTATTAGATTTAACCCAGCCGTGTTGACCATATTAATATATCATCTAAAGTTTGAACGATCCATAGAATATTGAAAACAGAATAGTTTTTTTACTGATTTTTCGTTAAACAAGTGAGATTTTTTTGTTAGTACATGTATATATAGATTATACATAATGCAAACCTTTCTTATCCCTGTGAAATCATAAACCCAGCACATAAATTAAACGAAGTCCAATTGTTTTACATATATTTATTCATAGATAATAGATGTATAAGTAATAACACATAAGAGATCATAAGAATACCACAAAACATTAAATCATTCGATGCATTCTATTTATCTCAGTTGATAACAGTTACTGTTCCTCAAAAAATGTTTTAAACATGTTTAATAAAATAAACTAATCTATATGTTCACATTCAAATCTTACGTTCAATATATTTACTGTTCGATGACACAATGATTGATTTCATTCAAACAACATAAAATATTTATTACAAAGTCAGTAAATCGAAAGACTTACGAATTTGTCCTTTATTCGGCGACGGGCCATACAAAAGAGCTTATTTACGGCGAATGAGCTGACTTTCGGTTAATACACCATCCGTTCATTGTTAATGGTCTCGGTGTATAGTAGACGTTCTTTCTACTAGACCTGAGAACACAGTCAACAATGAATTAATAACAAACATATATATAATTGTCACAAACATAAATCGAAAACATATCAAGTTATTTTAAAAGTGTTTATATATATAAATGACAAATTGTGTATGTAATACAGTACACAAAGAAACCACTGGCGGAAGAGTGGTAGTAAAAGCGGAAAATAAAAATGAAAATTTATAAAAATTAAAGAGAACACAGACTTTCTTCTAGAGAATTAGACTTACGAATGTTTTTTATATAATCACTGAGTAGATTGAACTATTCCCTAAACAACACAGCCTGTTTTATTTGTAAGAAATGTAATTTTCATCTACTTCACTACTCATAACAATGATACAATTTCTACCAAGTTTTCATCAAGTTGATTAATGTCCTAGATGCACCAACAATACAGAAGCATCTTTATTATTTGCTGACAGGATGATGCAGCACTTGGATAAACAGTACATTACATTGCACTAATAATCTGCTGTTCTTTTAAGCATTAATTAACAACAGTATTTCTACTTTGACAGGGGATATACGCCTATTAGATTCAAGATTGTTCAAAAGGAATAGGACACCCAGCGTCTCTTGATGTTTATCAGTTGACACAGTAATATAATTTATAGGGAAATTGAAAAATGAATTTAACAGAGAAAATGCACAACAAATCGGTTAATTAACAGCATTTTTTTCCATGTTTAAATTCCGTATAAATTAGATGGTAAATGATGTATCCCGACTGTGCGAGGGCTGAATAGCCAGTCAAGGTCGTTAAAACTACCCTCATCATATTGCTTTTGACTATTTCAACATTTACTGAATACACATTTCAAGGATTCTTTAATTTAAACTTCATTATGTGTATATCTTCACTCCTAAACTGAGGATCCTGTCTGTGTAAAGGAATTTCTTCAACGTTGAACTTTTCATCTATTAACTGAAAATTAAATTTTGGAGAAATGAATTAAAAAGTACAAAATATGGATGTTATATTATAATGCATCATATTTTCCATTCATTATAATACTATTTTTAAAAATATGCGGTTCTTGTTCTCCCTTAAGGACACAGACACTTGTTTCAGAAAAAAATTCCTAAATATACCTTAATGATTTTTTTTCTGAGACACGTGGCGGTGCCTGTGCTTGAGGACAAGACAAATCTATAACTGGATGTTTATGTAACTCAAAACGTATATGCCTCTCGTCTCGACAACTTCTTATACAGCAGAATTTATCAATTGGTAGATTGTAACAGTTGCTTGCTTAAAGTCCAATCCAGTTAGAAATGAAAAATCAGAGACATGTTCGCCAACATTTAATTACAATGCAGTGATAACCTATATAAATCAAACAATAGCTAATTAACGTATAAATCACAGGTTTAACTCATCGTCAGAAATAGGTCAGCTTCACTAAAAACTACATTTGACTGTGAAAGCTAATAAAATTTAAAACCTTTAAATTTTAAGGTTTTTTTTCCTTTGTAAAAGCGACAGATTTTAAGCAGCACAATGCCGAAGTTTATTTAGGTTTATCTTGAGCATGTTGAGATGAACCTGAGCGTCTACGTATGCTAGAATACGTCATATCATAATTTCATACCCTGATGCATATTTATAAACTACATGTTCTTTCTTCTGTGTGAATGTATGAGGTGGCACAGTTTTTGCTCCTATGGACTCTTTAAAAAAAAAAAGTTTTTGTCGATACTTTATCTGGTATTTTCCCTGAATATGTACCCGATGTCCTTATTCTTTCAACTGAATATACATTTAACTGTCGTGAATACTATTAAATGAAGCAGAACTTTGCCAAATGTTCAAAGGAAGCCAAAAAAGCTAATATTTGAAATAAGTTGTGATACTAGTATCGTTAATATTTCACTGACCTCAAAAAATTTACTTTTCAGTTCAAGTTTGTGTTCCGTTATTCTATTTTCGTAACAGCATAATACCGTCGTGTTCCCATTACAGTGATCTGCAATTGTTTTAACTAATGGCTGCAAAGACTAAAAAAAAAACACTTAATTATTTACACAATGAACTCTGGCTAATTTTTCAAGTTATAATAGTTAAGAAATTTTTAGAATTACTTCAAGCTTGACTCCAAACTAACTCTTCAGTCTAACTTTTGAGTTGCGTTATTGCCTCAGGGGTTTACGCAGTATATATTGGACGAGTGATGTAGTCTTTCGGAACACCGGATGTTATTCGGAACACTTCTGTTCTTTCAATGACCACCTTTCAAATACATGCGCAATAGCTATGACCACTTTTCAAATGCATGCGCAATAGCTTACTAATCTGTTGAATATGCATTAGCATCTTAAGTTGCTATAGAGATATTTTACGTATGATCTGAAATTTATATAATACTTTCTTGCACACGATTACAAGCTGCTAATATTAACCTACATGCGTAGTATTTTAATTAGTCAAACGATGTAACAAGCTGTGCTAGATATGAGATAAGATTTCATGTAAACAATGCGCTTTATATTCTGAACGAGAATAATTAAAAATAAAATCTTTAGAAAGAGTTTTAGTAGCATTTTCTTTACGTTAAGTGAAGATGTACATGTTGTTTATACTGAAATTAAAGGGAAGTCTTTCTTGCATATGATTAAATTACAGTTTGTTTTTTTGTTGTTAAATGTTGCAAATTTTATAAAAAAAAAATGGTTATTAAAAATAAAATTAAATAGATATTAAAAATGAAAAAATAAAATATTTTGAACGAGAACAATTAAAAATAAAATCTTTAAAAAAAGTATTAGCACTTTTTGAAATTTTACGTCTAGGATAGACCAAAGACATGGGAATCATAAATACGTGCCTCAAATAGGTGTAAAAACGAGGATTTTTCAAAAAAAAATTCGTTTATTGAAAATAACGTTAAAATTAATTATGAAAGTTATGTCCGTATCTATTTCATTAATATTGCAAATTTAAAGTTATTTTCTTTGTTTAAATATTGCAACATTATTTACTTTTTTTTTTTAAACAAGGAGGTCACATAATAACCTCTGAATCCTTTTCGTCATTAAAATGCGACTGATAAATAGAGATTAATACATGGTCTTTTCCATATCAGCCTGGGTATCATCCCGAGACCCCCATATCAGCCCGAGACGGAGTCGAGGTGCTGATATGGGTCGAGGGATGATACCCAGGCTGATATGGAAAAGGCCATGTATTAATCGCTTTATCATATACTTCCGACAATAGTTTTATGTAAGGCAAATGAATAAATGCAATAACTAAAACAGTCAAAAACTTTATAAAGAAGTTAAATTATGAATGAAATATACTATAATTGTTCAACAACAGCAGCACTACCTCCTTATATAGTAATAGTAACATTTCCTATAGAGGCATTTTGAAACATTGAAATTTTGGAAGAGTTTTATGATCATTACTACTCGGAGTCTCCATGTTTGTTGTACTATAAAATGATTCATAATTGTCATTGGCATTTTTTAGCAAGTACTAAACTACCCACAAAAGTTCCCGTAAATTTTGACGTCGTCATAAAAAATATCTGACGTCACAATGGAAAAGTAAACAACCGATACCGGAAACACCGGAAGTAACTTGCACGAGAGGCACTGATATGGGTTTTGTGCACGAGATGCACCTGATATGGGTTATCAGCCCGGGTGGGAAGATATGGCTTGTGCACTTCCGCTCATTACACATATGCAAAAGCTATCATATCAATGCTAAGTATATGATAAGTATAGATATTCAATATGAAAAGGGGGGAAATAACCGTGACTGAAATCTAAATCTAAAATTTGTTTTAAAAAAATAAACATTTGACCATGCAGATGTAAGAAATGATACTTCAAGCAATGAAACTACGAATTAAATGTGCCACTTTCATTACGACTGATAACCTAAAAATGAATCATGCATGCATTTTTAGCAGACTTAACCAGGTCGGCGATAAGATATCGAATATAAAAAAGAAGATATGGTTTGGTGTCAATGAGACAACTATCTACAAGAAACCAAAATAACACAGAAGTACAAACTATGGGTCGCCGTACGGCCTTCAACAACAGACAAAGCACGTACCGCATAGTCGGCTATAAAAGGCCCCGAAAAGATAATGTAAAATAATCAGTCAAAAAAGAAAATTAACAAAGTCCGTATCATCGTATGCGTAACTTAGTTGCTCACCAAAGGAACGCTACGCAAGCATTTAAACCCGCGTTCCATAAGTCTGAAGTACGTCGAAAAGCAAAGGTATACGCTTGGTGAACGCTTTTTCTTCAGGAAAATTTTAATGGAACATAAAAAATTTCATTCAGCTCAAGCGTTTGTCAAGGGTATACCTGTAAACTGCACGTACATAATATACACTCTGCACGAGCGTTGAAAACACTACAGATAAGTTTGAGACACGTGAAGGGCACATTGCATACAAAAATACTCGTCGCCTTAAAGCTTTCATTTAGGAGAAGAAGTCCGATACGGGTGAAACTTCATCAAACCTACAGAAGATATTACACCCTCTTCAACCATGCAACATGGGACAAGACATAGAAGTACAGGAACTACTCCCATTAGTTTGAGCTGTACAAGATCTACAAAAATATCCCGCCTGCCTCAAAGGTGCATAGGATTGACCATGGTCCAGCACTAATGATACAAGTATCAACCAGAGTTACAATGACGTGGTAGTAAGTCTTTAAAGGCCACCGAGCGGCCTCCAAAAATGAAAAAAAACCTCTATTTAGTCGGCTATTAAATGCCCCGACCATTAAGATTTAAAAACAAAAATCAAACAAAACTAAATAGCTTTATTGATAACAAAATAATTTACGAAAAAAACTTGACCGACATGAATTATGAACAACAACCACTGTACTACATGTTCCTGGCTTTAGAATGGACATTGGTACATAAACAATGTGGTGGCCATAAACCCAACCCTCCCTAATGAACCAAACCATAAGGACAACACATCGCAAGAAAAAAACTGTAAAATATCAGTTGCAATTCGCGTCCCTAAAAATATGGGTAAGGTGCACAATAATCACTTACATAAAAACAATAGACACAAATCACTGAAATAATCGCACTTACCGAAAGCTATTTCAAAGCTAGTGAACAGAATAGAATAGAATAGAATATTTTTATTTCCCAAATTACAGGGCCCATAAAGGGCATAAAATCAGATACAATTGATTTACATAATTGGTAACAACAACAATAGAGGCATATACATATATATTTGGAATATAAGCATTGGTCAGAATCAAGCTAAATAAGAACATGTAGACGAACCAGTGGGCATAGACGGACTGGTAAACATGTAAACAGACGGGCGAATGTGACAGACTTATTGACAAACATTCACATATAGACAGACCTGCAGTCGGGAATGTAGAAAGACTAGGAGAAACGCATAGGTACGCTTTACGCACACCCAATACACGTTTTAGGTCGTTGTGCACACGATACAGATATGATTGACAGGTTGAATGCATCAAATTTACTAGCGTATTGGTAGCGTGCATGATTTTTTTTACCACGGCCGACGTACGTCGGATCTATACGTTGATGTGTGAAGCCGGTATTACATTAGGTAAACAGGCAATGTCAGTTTCTAATTCTTATGCACAACAAAAGTAATATAAAACAATACATCTTTATTAAACAATTATCTAATATATATATAATGCCAAACAAGCATTTGGGTTTACGATTGCATTTCTTTTTTTAAAGAAAGCAACTTGTTTGTTTATTGTATTAAAGATAACAATACAGTTGGGACAACACTCTTTGTTTCTCGAATTCGACTTAAAGTTAAAAAAAACTAGGTCTCACTCTTTGACTATTTTCAACAATAGACTCTCTACAATATTGCATTTATTTAATATAGCAATGTATCGCAAAATCTGTCCGACCTAAAAACTGTCCGACAGAAATTTTTATTTTAGATTTTTTTTGCTTTGAATCTAATTTCTGTTTGGGTCACAGCACGATTTGAAAAAAACACTAATGTCTGTCCGTAACTTCAAAACAACTTGTCCGTAACTTTTTTCATTAAACCAATTGGTCACAGGCACTTGTTTCTGTAAATATGGGGTTTACTATCCATACCCGTAAAAAAAATCACAAGGTAGCTAACGGAAATTTTCAATGTGTTCGCTTCAACCAATATTTTATTACTTTCCGTTTTTCACGAATAACATACACAAGTCTGTCGGTAATTGATTTATCTTTACACTAAAACAACTTTCACGTATCTTGAGAATACCCCTCAAACAGAATGACACACTTAAGATGAGAATTATTAACCTTTTTCCAGACCATTGAATTTGGAGTTCCAAAACTTCCGGTTAACTTAGGAAGTTAATAAAACTGTGCAATCCCATTGGTCTCATTTTTCTGGTTTCTGGTAACTAGTATAAATAAACAGGTAACCAGATGAATTTGACCAATCAGATCAGGGGAACAAGTTGTAGTTAGGCAATCTGGGCAAACTGGGAAGTTGCGCACGATATTGCCACACGCTGCTACATCTCGGTGATTTGGGTACCAAACGTAAGCTGCTGTATATGTTCTGAGTCTCTTTTCCCTTGGTTATTTTGACGCATATTGTTCCATTGTATAAAAAATCACATGACAATTATCAAAGGTTCAGCCAAAAAAAAACCAGTATATTCAAAAGACATGCACTGCCATTAATTAAAAAAAAAATCACTTATTTTTTTAAAATTCCAATGACAAAGTCATAACGATTTGATTAGAAATTAGTGGCCTGTTGCATTCGATGCTCGAACTTTAAAGATTTGCAGTAAATGAGAAAACTTGAAGAAAGGACATTTTGTAAAAATTGATAAATCTAGTCTTACAGCTAGCTGTATATTTCACTAGTATGCAAGCTGCATTAAATTTCATTAAATTGAACAAAACTAAAAGACACAATAGGTAAAAGTCAGTGACAATAAAAGGAATAGAGCAGTCAACACAGTGTAACAATTAGAAATAGTAATATGGAAATATAAATAACTAAGACAACAGGGTTTTAATAGTATAACAACGAATGCCTGATAACATACAAAGACATTAAAAATAAAACATACTAGGAAACATATTGAAAAAAACATTTAAGGAATGACTGTAATATTTTTTCTGACTATGAAGAAATAACATAAAAAATTGGGTGCACACTGAATAACGCGCGTAGCGGGTTTTTTTTAACAATGTGCACCACATTTTTTATGTTATTTCGAATAGACAGAAAAATTATTACAGTCATTTCTTATAATTAAATTCTAAATTCCATTTTAACCGTAGAAAACCATGAAAAAAACGCTGATGACGTCACGGTCACATGACTAAATTATGTCTATGGGCTCATAACAAAATAAGGTCAGCCAATCAGAAGACGCGTAACGTTACATCCAAAATTAAATTATAACTATATAACTAACTGGTGGGATGTATAAATACCGAATAACGTCAAAGAGTATTCATCAAAATACACATACAAAAGAAACAGAGGTGAAAGTAAACCGCAAACAGATAATTTAACTAAAAGATTCAAAGAGTACGACAAAGCCATGGTCCGAAGCGAAAAACGTCGATAAGACACATTAGTTTATAAAAGTTCAAACCATAACCAGGATCGAGTACCAGAAATCCCATTTGGTGGTGAATGAGCAATATAAACGGCTGTGTAGGTTACAAATAAGGGGTTTTATGATGTCCTTTAATTGTTGAAATTAAAACTCTTAAAATTTTAAATAAAAAATTACCCACATCCAAAAATAAAGTTACGGACAGTCTGCTTAGTTTCGATAAAAAAGTTGCGGACGTCTTATGCTTTTTTTTAAAGTTGGCCTTGCGCTTTAGTGAACTCTAAATTAACAAACTTATGGTAATTGCTAGTGCCCGCGTCACACTGTCCCGATTTTTATATACGATGGACACCCGAATGCGAAAATTGTAAGTTCCTACGAAGTTGGTCCCGATCTCGTTAAAATACCAAAAAGTGACCGAAGCAAGTACGATGAATAACGAAGTCTATACGATGGTGCCGAAATTATATACGATAGCAAAAGATGGACATACGAAGGTTAACGGTATTTACGCCTCATATCTCAGCCGAAGCCTACACCCGAAGCCTACACGATGGATCACGAAGGGTACACGATGGATTACGAAGGCTACACGATGGATTACGATGATGGCACGAAGGCTACACGATGGATTACGATGATGGCACGATGGTCATACGATGTCTAAAAGACGTCGTGTACAGCTTACGATGCCTCTGACAACAACTCAGACGATACATAAAAAATCAGAATAATGAAGAAAAAGTTGGTTTCCCTATATACGTGTACCTGCAGTGTTGGTGTACGAGGCGCGTTTATGATTTTCATTATGTTACTCGATATGAAAAAATGACAAAAAATAATATTTTACTTGTAAAAGTAAATCCTGAGCCTGTAATAGCTGCTCTTCTTGTTCCATTTGAATTATATGAGCTCCATGTTTTGTGAACGTCTTTCTTAGCTGTCGTATTAGACTGACCAGTGCATATCGCGCATGACACTTTAAATTTATTTTAGCGCGAAAATTAACTTACATTTAGCTGGATTTATTGCCGTCGAAGTTCCATCTTGTCGCCTTCGTACTTTTATTCGATGGCAACACGACGGAATTACGAGGTCTTCATGAAGTCGTGTTGCCATCGTAAGGCCTTCGGGTAGCTTCGTGATTCATTCGTGTAGACATCGTAATGTCAAAACTACCCGATGAAAACGATGGAAACACGTACGAATGCAATACAATGTTCAAAGTTGCATTCCCGGTGACATTACGATGGTGAGGATGGTGATACGAACTCAATACTAACCCTCGACATCGGACGCACCTTCGGGGATTTTTTAACATGTTAAAAAATTTAGAACCCTTCCCGAAGTTGTCCCCGAAGGCTAGAAAAAGTGGCCGATGGTTCTACGATGGTTAAAGATGGCACTAGGAATAGCCCGATCTGGATACGATCAGTCCCGATTTTGAAAATTTCCATAATCGTGTTGCCATCGGCGTAAAAGTCGGGACAGTGTGACGCAAGTGTTATTATTTCTTTATTAAAGAATCCTATAAATATTTACATTCTGCACGAAAAACGTCGCAAAAGGTAGATTTTGTATAATAATAATAATAATAATAATAATAATAATAATAATAATAATATCTTTATTTAGAGAGAGTAACTCATTTGGATTACACCAATTTTCAATAAGGCTCTCTTAATACAAAAATAATTACATAACAAATAAACAATGCATCAATAATAATGGTAAATAAAGATTATGTACAATTTAAAATACAATAAACAATTATGATATGGCATTACAGTAAAAATATGATGGTAATGTTAAAAGTACATAGATTTGTATCTATGTTTAAATTCGGATACTGTATTTGATTTTTTTATTGAATTAGGAAGAGCATTCCACACTTTTGGTCCATTGTACGAGAAACTAGACTTATACAACTCTGTATTTGGTTTTGGAATAATAAAATTATCTGAGGATGAAAATCTCGTATTATATTTTTGGTTTGCAGAGGCTGATACAATAAGACTGGACATATATTCTGGAGCTAAGCCATGTTTTGCCTTATACATTAGTAATGATTTGTGATAAAGTATTCTTTGTGTGATTGGCACAATGTTACATTCGTGAAATAATTCTCTTGAAGGTTTGGTGTAATCATGTTCGTCTAAAATTATTCTTGCTGCCCTTTTTTGCAGTTTTAGTAAACTATCTAATAGAAAGTTATTACAGTTTCCCCATATTGAACAACAATAATCTAAGTGAGGTAAAACGTAAGCGTTATAGTACATTTGTCTAGCTTTATGATTTAAATATTTCTTTATCCGTTTTAGTAAAGCTAAAGAAGAGTTAACTTTTTTGATTATATAATCGATATGAGAAGACCAAGATAGAGATGCATCAATAAAAACACCTAGAACTTTTTCACATGTACTTTCTATAATTTGTTGTCCATTTAAAGCAAGATTATGAAAGTATGAAATAAATATCAACGAGTTAAGAGTCCGCCATCTTGGTCACAGCTAATTTAGTCTGTTTCCCGGCCGTTATTGAAATTCTTGACAATTTGTATATTCCGAAGGCATACTGAATGTTTTACGGAGGGGACCAACCTACAGCTAATTAGGCATAGTTTCCATAATGTTGAGAAGTTGACGACGACGGACTCCAAGAGGAGAGGAAAGCTTATTTTGACGCTTTGGGCCAGGTAAGCTTAAAAGTCGCACAACATTAAATATTTTATTATAAGTTGCTTTGATGGATGCGTTATCAAGTTCAAAAACAGATATATTACATTGCTGTGCATGTTCAGCTGCTGATTGTCCAATATATCACTTATTCTAGGTCTTCTTATATATCTCTGCTCGTTACGTAATATTTATAACGCTTTCGAATGATTTATTAATCATTTCTGCTTCCGAGTTACAATATAAAAAAACAAGCTGACATAATATTTAGATGATATATACTGTAACATACATATGTGGCTATGTTTATATATGACAACCAACAGACATCAAAAGTGATTATTCAATAAATGTTCGTGTTTCACCTGCGTCTTCAGCTGGTCTTGTTTGAATCATCAAGGATGTCTATATCAAGACTTACCTCCGTTATCAAACCTAATTAATTATTATTTGAAACGCAAGTTAATATAACTATACATGTAGCTCGAAAGAATTTTATTTTTCGTAAGCTGTGTCAAATTTTTATTTAGTTTTTAAAAGCTTTATAAATTTACTGAAATCAGAGACATATAATACAATTAATTGTATTATATGTCTCTGCTGAAATGTATCAACATCGCAGTTTAAACCATTTACGCATTAGTAATATAAACACATGTTCAAAAATGTGCAAATATTTTTTAGAACCAAGAAATACACACACATACGTGACTATGAACTTTTAATCAGGGTCTCCGTGTCAAATATATTATTGGGAAATTGGCGAATTTAAATCAATATTATATATACATATATATACGACATGTTAGAGCTATTTTCATAATGCTTATAGTTTAAATGTTTGGTTGTCGTGCTTGCATGAAGGTGGAACTACAGCTTGTAAACATTATTCTTCAATGTTATACTTGGATGTTATAGTGTATCATTAGAACGATAAGGCAAGAAAACATAAAACATGTAAATTACCTGTTCATAATAAATACAATCAGCGAGACAAACATAATCAAAAGTTTGATTTGTGATTGTATCTGTTCCCCAGACTAATGTTTTTGCTGTAGCATTTCCCGTTATAAGATGTTTGTTTGCTGCAATGTTCATGTTAATCAACGGAATAAACTCTGGCAAGTCTGTTATAGTCACATTTGCCCTAAAATAAGATTTTAAATATTCCTATAATTACAAACATATCTGACAAATCAAGTGAGTAATTTCTGATATTTGTAAAATTTCAAGCGTCTAGTTTAAATGTAATTATAAAATATGGAAATCTAATTTACCTATTCTCTGTTAACTGTTAAGAGCCAATTTGAATCTTTGCTTCGTTACAGTCAAACAGAAAATAAACACTGAGGCTATAAGGGTGCTCATAGTTTACAGTAAGTTTTCAAAGTCGATCGGTAACCAATGTTAATTCATTTTAATTTTAAAAAGAAACTGTCAATTTCCGTGCATGATCTAAAGCATGATTTGATGTCTTGTTATAAAATAATTCTGACACATCAAAACCTATATTGTGAAATCAGTTATACAAAATGCAACGCAGTTATAATAAATATTCTCCTTTAAGATCCTTTTTAAATCTTTGCTTCATTAAAAACAAAAATAATATGTTATATGTGAACTGAATGAGCATACATGTAAGACTTTCGTATTCGATTTACAAGTACTAGAAGTAGCTCATCTCACAGCAGTCACTAGCCTGTCGACACCGAGTTGTAAGTTCGAACCCAGCTCTTAGAAAGTGTGTTCGACTCCCGTCTTAATTGAGTAGGATCGTGAGGATTGCCAGTTTTCTTTCCGAAGGTGGGTGATTCTGTCTGGGCTCTCATGTATATTCAGCCTATAAATACTGACCGTCACGATTTAGCCAAAAGTACTGAAAGTGGATTAAACACCAACAACAATCAAGCAATCAATCTCGACTCCCTGTAACCATGGTAACATGTGCAACAATATATTGATCTATATTCGGTCTGGTAATAAATTTGACCCCAGACTTTGTTTCCTACATGTAGGTAATGAGGTCCATGTCCAAAATTTTACTTGAAAAATAAGTCCGGGAATAAATTTCTTCGGACAATAAGACCACAGCTGTTAAAATAATACTTCTCTGGCCATGCTGGCTGGTGTTGTAATTTTTTCTCGAAAAAAAAGTCTTAAAATTTCAATTCTTATTACATTTCTTAATATTAATTCAAATTTCAAAATTATTGCTTAATTTTCACTTAAAAATAGTAAAATAAAGAAACAAAAACTATAAGGAATAAAAATCATAAGTCTGTGAATGATAACAAATTTCCAAGTAAATAAGTCCAATGCTAAATAAAAAAAAATTTTAAATGGAATGTTGAAAGATTTATGTACAACCAAGAATGAGAATAAGAATAGTTTTTCGTGCTAATCACAGCGCCCAACAGCAGTGGTCCAGTTTAATCTCGGTCAGTCAAGTAAGAGTAAAATAAAAAATATTAATACATGATGCAATCATAAACATGGGCGGATCCAGGGGGGCCTGGGCGGCCCGCCCCCCCCCCCCTTTTGTGGGAAAAATTTGGTTGATTATATAGGGAATCATGACTGGAGCGGGCCCCCTCTTAGGTCAGTCAGCGGGACCCCCCTTAGGAAAAGTTCTGGATCCGCCACTGATAAAAAAACACTGTGAGAGTCAAAACAGTCATAACAAATGCTGTGCGAGTCAAAACAGTCATAACAAATGCGATATATGCCCCACTTAACTATATCCCCTCCAAATCACCGAATTTTCCGATCAGTCTACTAAATGGTCTAGTCAATCGAATCTACATTTTTATAAACAGTAGTCTCAGATTAAAAGAGTCAGTATATCTTCAAATAGTTAGTAAGATAAAAAAAAATCAATCACATTATTGTTACCAAATCATGTGTAATGCAAATAGAAAGTTAAAGGATAAAGTTACCCGAATGTAGAAGCTATTATCCCGACTACACCGGTACCGGCTCCCAGTTCTACAATATTCTTTTCTTTGAGAAGTTGTCCTTTGAGAAAATCTTCAGTTTCAAAGTATTTAGATAGTACTAGTGCAGCATCCCACACGACACAACCAACATCTCCAATCTCAAGTTGATGAATTTTAATTACTTCCTCGTTATTTTTCTCAATTTCCCTTACAAAAGTGTCTGCAATGGGCGCTGACATCTTTGTTTTCACATTAAACTACAAATCGGGTACGGAGAATCAAAATACGTGCATTTAAAAAGGACAAAGGCATATTTTATTTTCAAAAACAAAACAAAAATACAATAAATTTCGATACATAAGATGATAAAAATAAAATTATCTAACTGATAAAAAAAATATACAACATAAACAAGTTTCACCAAATATTTTGAGTTAGAATGACATGAACAGAAAATTACTGTTCCTATTCCCTAATCGACCTTAATTTTACTATCGCCGTAAAAGTGGGAGATTTAAAAATAGACAGAACTTTGTTTACTATGTCATGTAGTGTTGAGATAATTGATTTCAAGAGACCAGAAGGCAACAGAAAGAATCTTTATGTAAACAGCATACCTGGCAGTTCAGCAGAAGATGTTCAGGTAATTAATACCAGCTAAAATTATTATGCAGTGTGAGACAACGACTTGTACATGACCTGATTCGAATACGAATACGAAAGTTTTATTTTGATTCGGTTCACATATAACAATACAAACATAAGCTCTTCAGAGCATTTTACCGAATATGAATCTATATATCAATGTTACAATTGATCTATCATATACACTTGTAAGTTGAAATTTGTATCCTCTGCTGCCGTAGTGTCACATGCATGTGTAATACTTAAACTATTACCCTACTTACTATTTTCACGAGAAGAACATTAAACATGCTAGACTAACCTTCTTGAATAGACAATTGTATGTAAAATCACGAGTCATGAGTATTACTTTCTAGAGCAATTGAAATTACTGTTTATTTTTTTTTTAAATTCTAATGTTATTTAAGTTATTAACTGTTTTAATATCGAATTATTATTATTTATTGACTGTGTAATTCATGTCAATTTGCCAAATGTTTATGTTATTTAATTCTAAAATTATCACTATAATCAAGACCATTTATAATCATGTTAATCATGTAAAAACATTACAATTTATACATGTTAACAAAATGCATGTTAAATATATTATAATTATTATAATATATTTAACAAAATGCATGTTAAATATATTATAATTATTATAATATATTTAACATGCATTTTGTTGACATGTATAAATTGAAATGTTTTAATATTAAATATACAACCATTTATTAATTAGAGATAGTCAGACATGATAGAGGTAAAAGTTAGTAAATTTTCGATTTGTGTTTGTGGGCAAGGAATTGTATATTTAAATATACAATTCCTTGTTGTGAGTTAATATTGTCCCAGTATTGAATGTCGGCATATAGCTGAGCACTTCAACACAATGAGTATAAATATAAAATCAGAGTGTAAGAATACTGTCTACTTTCCTATAAAGCTCGGTCATAACCAGAATCTGATATAATTTATTTTCTTTTTATTCTTTTTCTATTTCACATTTTTGTATAATCTGTATGATTTTTAGAGTAAGAGTTATCGTAAATTTAAACAAATATTTGCATATTACTCATATTTTGTTTTTATCATTTACGTGACTGCACTGATGCCCTATACATTACACTGTAAGAGAGATAACTCAATCCCTTCTTACATACTGAATATATGTCAATGTATGTTTCGTTTATCATTGTTTATATATGTCCGTTTTTTCATGACAACTTGAAAATCATAATAGATATATACAGATAGATGTTTTTTTTACAGCCAAACAGATCAGCAAGGCAAGTTCTACAACCTCATGTCTGATTTCAACAGCTTACATTTGTCTTATGAGTTTATTGTCTTTGAATGACAATTGATACTACTTTTGTTAATACTTTTCCTTTTATCTTAAAAAAACCATTATGCTTAAGGTCACACTATTATGCATAAGGTCACACAAATTGTTTTGGTTTGCCCAAACCCTACCCAAAGGTAGAGGCAAGTGGGTAGGTCATTGTAGGTAGGTAGACATAATTTTTTTTAGGCAAACAAAAATTAATGTGTCCGAGGGCTTTTAAGCAATCGGATAGAAAGGACTTGTATACTTGTGCTGATCTTTAAAAAAAATCCAGCGAACAATGAGTTTTTTTTCAATAACATGTAGTATAAAAAAGAAGATGTGGTATAATTGCCAATGAGACAACTATCCACAAAAGACCAAAATGACACAGCACACCGTACGGCCTTCAACAATGAGCAAAGCCCATACCGCATAGTCAGCTATAATAGGCCCTGATAAGACAATTCAAACGAGAAAACTAACGGCCTTATTTAATGCTGTTCAGATTGTTCACCAAATCACACAAAAGAATGACCGTCTTTTAGAACTTATCAGAATTTCAATACAATTAACCGACAAGGCCGGCATTATGATTAAAAAAAAAACCATGCCATTCTGTTGTTTTGCGGGGATTCTACCAAACTTAAACAATAAACAAATCAATTCAACACTCCTTCAATTTCGTTTTTTCAGTATAACTGCAGAAGTGTTATTAAATTTCTAAAAGTCAAGTGTAGGAACCCATTTTCAACAACGGTAACTATAGAAATCAACTCACAAAAAAAAATAGAAACATTGATTATTTTTTTTTCAGGAATATCTGTACTCAGTGTTTTCTTTGTACGGACTGATTCATGGAATACAAATATATCCGTACTCTACGTCCAACCAGTCTGAAAAAGTAGCGGGGTACTATGGTTTTGTGACATTTTATTCTGTTATAGCAGCACATTCTGCTAAGGAAAGTCTATCCAACAAGATAACGATTGCAGGCACAGAATGCAAGGTATTTTCCCGTATTCCTAATGCTGGATTAATGTAGACCAGAGACATGTATGAACAGATACATCACAGTTTAGGAGGGGGTATTTACAAAACATACCATTCGGTACACGGTACAATTCCTTAACTGCTAGATATATATATATATATATAAGTGCATGATTTATACATATGCCGACCATGTAAATGATGTAGTAAATTGCGTTATATTTAGAATGTAGGTATATTATGTTGGAAGTATTTCTGATATCTTGTTTAAACAACTATCATGATTATTTATTGGTTTAAATATTGATTTTGTTATCAACTACAACAATATCAAACTTAATATTATTTTAATATACATGCTAGCTTTTACACGCCTTTGTACATTCATTGCTCTTGTACAAGAATGTGATTTTCGCTGACTGTTAATGTTAACTTTTAACTAAATCCATTGGAAGTTGGATGTGTACTATTTTATATTTTCGTCTTAGATGCATGTTTTTTTTTAATAAGTTATTGGCTTTGAACCAGTAACTGCGAGTGCTCTCAGATCTGTGCTACCGCCTCGGAGGTTTCTTTGTAGCGTGTTCGCCTCGAATGCGGGAGGTCGTGGGTTCAAACTCCAGCCGGGTAAAACCAAAGACTTTAAAATTGGTATTTTCTGCTTTTCTGCTTAACACGCGGCTTAAAGAAGTATATAAGAGCAAAGACTGGTCGACTCGTACTCAGAATAATTTGGCCGAGTAAGGTAACTTGTCTTCTTTAATTTTTGTGCTATTTTCACATTTCCTGACCGGTGTGAGAAAAATATTTCTCCCTTCTAGTGAAAAATCTGTTCTCGGCAAATTATTAGTCGAAATATGATTATGACGTCGTCAATATGTTTTGTTTTCTTCTGAATTTTCCTATTGTGACGTCATGAAAAAAGGCGACCATGCCTGATGACGTCGCATATAAAGAATACAAGTTTCTGAAAATCTTTGAAAACGAAGTATAAAAATCATCAGAGAAACAGATTCCAACACTATAACTCGTGTATTACGATATTTCTTCACTCTCGACAGTCAAATTTTAATTATTTAAAAAGCTCGACAAGCCTCGCGCTTTAAATGATAAAATTTAACTGTCTCGAGTGGAGCAATATCGTAATACACTTGTTGCAGTGTAGGAATCTATATTTCTTACGGACTGTTGCTTGGTGAAATACAACGTAGCACGTTAAAATCTGGCTCAGCGTTTCGGTTTAGTAATAAGCAGGGTTAATTTTCATAATTACATTAACTTGTCTCGTCCTAAATATGCTTATCAGTTTATCGCTGGCAGCCACCATCATCAACATTATCAGATCTGTACATTGTGTCTTTTTTTTTGTGGGGATGTGTTGATACTCTGCCACGTCAGGTCTGTGTTGTTGTTAGATGTCTTTCTGCTTTGTATCGATCCGACGAGGTTAACCCTTTTTAACTGATTTTGATAGTTTGTTCTTATGTTGTACTGTCACAGCACGATTATTAGTATAGGCCAGGGGAAGATCCTCAGGGTTTGGCTCCAACAAACTAGTTTGAACTTTAATACACTTTCTGTATGTTTACATATACATGTCCCAAGCCAGGAGCCTGTAATTTAGTGGTTGTCGTTGTTGCTGCATTTACTATTTGTTTTTCGTTCATTGTTTTGTTCATTATTTCGATCGTTAGTTCTCGTATGTATTGTTTACATTTGTCATTTCGCAGCCTTTTATAGCTGATTATGCGGTATGGAGTTTACTCATAGTTGAAGGCCGTATGGTGACCTATAGTTGTTAACGTCTACATAAGAAAGTGCCTGTACCAAGTCAGGAATACGACAGTTGTTATCCATCCTGTACCAAGTCAGGAATACGACAGTTGTTATCCATCCTGTACCAAGTCAGGAATATGACAGTTGTTACCTGTACCAAGTCAGGAATATGACAGTTGTTATCCATCCTGTACCAAGTCAGGAATACGACAGTTGTTAGCCAGCCTGTGCCAAGTCAGGAATGCGACAGTTGTTAACCATCCTGTACCAATTCAGGAATACGACAGTTGTTATCCATCCTGTACCAAGTCAGGAATACGACAGTTGTTATCCATCCTGTACCAAGTCAGGAATACGACAGTTGTTATCCATCCTGTACCAAGTCAGGAATACGACAGTTGTTATCCATCCTGTACCAAGCCAGGAATACGACAGTTGTTATCCATGCCTGTACCAAGTCAGGAATATGACAGTTGTTATCCATTCGTTTGATATGTTTGAACTTTTGCTTTTGCCATTTGATTTGGGACTTTCCTTTATGAATTTTCCTCCGAGTTCAGTATTTTTGTGTTTTTACTTTGTAGTTGGTCTCTGGTGGAGAGTTCGCTCATATACAATCATGCTACAGATTCTTATTTTTATAAACAGTCACATATATATGTTATTTTACCGGACCTTCTAGCTTTGACGGATTAAATGGTCAGCAGGAATTTATTTTTACCCTTTGTTCGGAATTGTCTTCAAAATTTTGAGACGAAACCGTTTTATTAACTCTTGCTGTAACATGTGTAACGAAAGGAAAATAAATCTGATTTTAGAAAATCAATGAATAAAAAATAGTTTTCCACGCTAGTATCGAGACGGGAGTTTTCGTACTAGTTGCTGTTTATTAACACTATAACACCGAAAGTCATTTAACATGTCGACTGCTCATATGTTACAGGAAAGCCACGTTCTACGACAGTCATACTTTTTTATCCCGTTTGCTCTTACGTATATTTATCACTTGCACGACTTGTATTTGAATATAAAAATAAGAAGTTGTTTGACTGCCAATGCGACAAATCTCTACCAGAAACCACATGACATAGAAGTTAGCAAGCTTATTCCAGAAACAAGTGGTTTATGACATATGCACACGGATGTTGTATCATTTGTTCTTTCACAAGGAAAGCTCTTGACCATTATTTTGAAAAAGCCAACAATATGAAACGTTCGAAAAGACCTACAGTGAACAGTCAATGGTACTGCGAACTTAGAACTAGCACAATATGTTAATTTGGCGAACTGAGTTCTACACACATAAGGTTGTATTTTAATCATCACAGTACCAAGAAAACATTGGCTTTAATGAGAGGATGATTGAATCATTGGAAGCAGGACAAATCGCCCCACTTTTTCACCAAGTCGCCCCACTTTAAAAAAAAAATCGCCCCAAACAGGTTTACCAACTCGCCCCACTTTTTAAACAAATTTGTGAAAAGGGTTAAATCCCGTTAATCCCCCCACCCCCTGTAAACTCGCCCCACTTATTGAAAAAAGGTAAAATCTACTTCAATGTATAATTTTCAGGTCTATCAACTAGGATCAATTAGCCCCACTTAAATGGAAACTTATCTACACAGAACACCAAAAAAAATGAAATTTATTTAACCATTATTTTTTAAATTAAAGGATGTTTCACATTCTTATAATATAATTGCAAAAATGTGTTCGTATCATTATTGGAGAATAACTTTATACTTGTAAGCTTAGTTATTTGTATGACACTTAAAAGGAAACCTTTTTATCCTTTTTCATAAGTGGGTCGAGTTGGTTAACAAGAGTGGGGCGATTTTTTTAGAAAGTGGGGCGAGTTTGTGAAAAAGTGGGGCGATTAGGTGTGGGGCGATTTTTCATGTATTCGAATCATTCACTTAGAAAGATTTTATATGGAACGTAGTCGAAAAATAAAGGCAACAGTGGTATACCGCTGTTCGAAAAAGAGGAAACAATTAGTGGGGTGACAGAAGTGTAAAAAGTCGTCTAGATCGCGAGCTTAATCTCCCCAAATAACACACGGCTAAAAATGGTCTTAATTTAAAGACATATATGTCTTCTTTAGTTTTGCCCTGTCGTCAGAATTTCGTACGGTCACTTTTTTCTAAAAAGTCGTTTTAATGGCTGGTAGTATTTTGGAGAGTTTCAACCCCCCTTTTTCAAAATGAAAAAAATGGGTATGTTTGCTTGTATTTAATTGAAATAGTTTTTCCTGAAGCTATTTTTACATGTCAAAATATGCTATTCAGTATTTTATTTTCTTCTAATCTATAAAATTTGTGAAGTTCAGACTATTTAAAATTGAGGTAATTTTAATTACAAATTCAAACTCAAACTTTAGTTTCTTCTTCATAGTAGTAATAAAAATTATCCCATAATATTTTAAGCATATAGTATTTAATAAAACTAATAAGTGATAAAAATTTCGGAACCAAAATATGAAAAAAAAACTTAAGAAATCAATGGAAAAAGAATGGAGTAAAAATCTTCAATTTCAACACGGAACTCAATCACTTGCCTTCCGTCCCATTTTGTGAATTAGTCAATAATTTGCTCTCAAATGATATATGAAATTACTACCTTTTTCGCTATTATATGCACATATTTTCAATTAAAGTGCTCTGATATATGCCATAAAACATCAAATATACTTTGTCAGAAAAGTCTTATTGTAAAATCAAAACAATGACGGATAGTTACCGAATTAGACTATTTACCGGATTTGTAATCACATAAGCAACACGACGGGTGCCACATGTGGAGCAGGATCTGCTTACCCTTCCGGAGCACCTGAGATCACCCCTAGTTTTTGGTGGGGTTCGTGTTGTTTATTCTTTAGTTTTCTATGTTATGTCATGTGTACTATTGTTTTTCTGTTTGTCTTTTTCATTTTTAGCCATGGCGTTGTCAGTTTGTTTTAGATTTATGAGTTTGACTGTCCCTTTGGTATCTTTCGTCCCTCTTTCAGTAAATATTCCATGATATGTCAAGTCCTTTGCAACTTGCTCGATTTAGTCTAAAGAACAGACATAAGTCGTTAAATTTTATGCAGTGAATAAAAAATATGATAAAAAAAACTTGATTGAAATTTTAAGTCAATTTACCAATTTAGGGAAGTCGACGTTTGTATCTGCATTGCATAAAAGATTGGATGAGGGGAACATCAAGATGTTTCATGCGATAGCTGTTAATTTGAAGAACTCCATGCAGGATGTTTGACGACATGCAATTATCTGACTGTTGTCCCTCAGTTTTGGGTATTCAGTGTACACGTTCTAGAATGCAGTCGTTCATCTGGAGCGCTTGTATATTTTGTTGCAACAAAACATTTTAGAAAGATAAAAAATTACTCAAGTTTGAATCAGATGAGCGCATTAAAAATGTTTTATCCGTGTCAGATAAAGTTAAAGTTGAAATAGTTTCCCGTCCATCTTTTAAACTTCAAGCACTCTGTCATTTTGGTTGCATTACAAAATATTTGCTAAAAACGAAAAAAAATAAAATCCAAACCCTTGGATGCAGATATTTCAGAACACGATACTGCTTTTACTAATTCTATTTTGGCTATTGACAACGATTTAATGGTCATTCCTCATGGCACCGTTACTTGATAAATATAGATCATTTCTTCAGGCTGATTCTAATTTAAAATATTCTACATGAAAAATGCAGTCTAAACTCATTGATTTCTATAGAAATTCAGTTGTCAAACAACTTCAACAAGTTCAAGGCAAATATAACATATTATTTAGTAGCAAACTAACTATTTTAGATGCCATATAAGCTTCTAGTCAATTGAAAACTGACCTCAAAATCTCAATGTCAACTGTAATAGACACAAATAACGGACAGATATTTAATTCCGCTGCAAGTTTACTTAGAAAAGACATCGAAACTCTAAAGAAGACTACCCAACTTTGGATGAATTGTTTCTTCCTTCTTAATTCAGTCAATGCCTTCGTATTTATTGCAATTCATTCTATGGTTACTCAATGTAACTGCATACAGCCAAGACTATTCTCAGGAAATGGCACCAGAGAAATTGTGAAAATGCTAAGCAATTGTTGAGGCAATCTTTTTTTATTTTACTCCTTTTCATTTAGGATTGGCTTTACAAATGTACCGTGAGTTTGGTTCAAAACACCTTGTTGAAACATTGAATGCCAATGGATTTTATGCTTCTTAAAATAAAGTGCGACGCTATCTAATGTGTTGCCAACCATGAAATTGAGTGAATTCAAGATAGTGTGTACTTCTCGTATGATGTTTCCCCCGCATCTTTGCAGACAAGCATATGGATGGCATCACACCTTCCTAAACCCCCTTATAGATCTCTGTTAAATCTTGGATGAATTGATAGGGATGGTTTGAAGCTGGTAATTTTTAGGAACAAATGTCTTCGGACTTCCTACAATACCTTGTCTGTACTTGTTAAGAAAAACTCAAAATAACGTGTTTGCTTTGAGCAGAACCTTTCATGTGCAGACCTGTGGCCATGAATGAAATGTGTAGAAATATTAAAACATGTCAAAATGTTAGAAATTATTATAAATTAAGGAATGTATCTCCCTCGTGCAAAGAAAGCTGATTCATTTCACGGATTTGGCTATACTTTTTGGAACTTTTGGATTATAGCTTTTCATCTTTAATATAAGCTTTGGATTTCACATATTTTGGCCACGAGCATCACTGAAGAGACATGTATTGTCGGAATGCGCATCTGGTGCAGAAAAAATGGTACCGTTATTGTTATTGTGACAGTTGATGAAAATGAACATGATGGAGATAAGGGTTGATTTGGTATTAAACTTGTTGCATTGGTACACACGAATCCAGTCCCGAGGTTAGGGGATTGTTGGCGTGCCCTTAAAAAAGTTCAATCCCGCCACTATCTGTATGTGTCAGTATTAAGTTACGAGACGGTAATGCAGTGTTTGTCGTTTGTTTCTATATACTATATTGGTTTCTTTATTATTTATTTTGTACATTAATCAGGCCGTTAGATTTTTTGTTTGTTTTACATTATTCGTTTCGGGAATTGAAGACTTTGCAGTATGACTTTTACTCATTGTTGAAACCCGTGACCTATAATTGTTTTATGTCTCATTTGGAGAGTTGTCTCAGTTGCAATCATATCGCATCTTCTTTTTTTATATGGAATACTTTTGAAGTCTGTGGTACGTTGCAAGGGAAAAAAGGGGGGATATAGTTACAAAACCTATAATGTAATAGATATTTTAAACCAGAGTTAAATACACAACAAAAGATAATACTATGGTAGCAGTAATGATTGTGAAAAAAAAACCAAAAGCAACGAGTAGTCTATAAAAAACCTGAAGTATCCGCAAATTCAATTTGAGTTCATATTTGACTGTAGTGTTCTATGGCTTTGGTTTGATACCTCACCCAATATGATAGTTTAAAAAATAATTTTAAAGTATTGTCCTGCATGACACTTGATTTTTACCTGAAATTGATATTTTTCTAAGGTTTAGGTGCTCTTAATATTTTATAGGTTGAAAACTTGATTTTTGAAGTTTTGTTTATATAACGTCGTTTTAGGATTTTTTTTGATAAAAAAAATCTCAATGATTAAGGTTTATGTATAATAACAAACATTACTAAAGCCAAAACAGGATCATTTGTATTTAGGTAGAGTTTAGAAATAGAAAAAAATGTCAAAATTGATACCCACCCAAATTTTCACAAATTTTTACATATGACCTTTGACCTCAATTTTAAAAAAATGTGACCATATCAAGTCCTGACGACAGGCATATTATTATAGTACACGATTTCCTCTTTCCAATGATATATTATGTAGGTGTGTGTTCGGTGGGGAGATTAAATTCCAAAAAATCTACCTTCAGTCACCGCACTAAATGTACGACACAAAATAACATTCGGCAAGGTTCTCATCCCCACCGTGTTAGAGGAATCAATATTAAAAGACGATTTATTTATAAAACATATTCATTAACAGATTTAGATATATTTATCAATATTAATTTCTCACTGAGTTTCAAATCTCATGATAATCAGCGGTTTAGAATTACATCAAAATAGTCTCAGGTAATAAATGAATGTTATAGACGGAAATAAACATAGAAGATTATCTAATAAAAACACAAAATATAAAGAAATTAAGCTGCTTTATATATATTGTAGATAGCTTATGCCAAAAGGAAGAAAGACACACAAACTGTAACTACACTGCACTTTGCTAAGTGCCAAGAGTTGGCAAATTACTACTTAGGCTTCAATGGCTGGTCCACGACTATAAAACTGGCAAGTATAATATACAGAGTTATTCCTCTTCAACTTGTATTAGAACAGTCACGTAAATAAAAAAAATAAAAAATATCATATAGTTTTTGTATTCCATAAGGGTAGCATAACGACTGTTTTACTTTCTAAGAAATCAAATATTGAAAATTCATAGAATGTTAAGAAACATATATAGACAACCCTAAACTTATTGATATAATTTATAATGCATTCACAACTGTTGTAAGGTCAAATTACAGTAAATGGGTTAGATCACAGATTTTGGCATTCAACTTCAAAATTGAGAATGGAAATGGGGAATGTGTCAAAGAGACAGACTTTGGATCCTTAAACTTTAACTTGAAATAGACAAGTTAATGCATTTATTTCTTTTATTTTCTGAAATACTGCTGACTAAATTCTTTCAGAGTAGTGATCATACATTTACATGTAAAGCACATAAGTTCTTGAATGTTCAATAAGTGACATTTAAGTGCAACTCGTTGGAACAGGAAAGTCCGATATACTAACAATTTCTGCAAAAGTGAAATTTTACTTAAATCAATGTGGTAGCTATCAACATATGATATTCGTTTTATACATACAGATACAAGTGAACCAAAAATATATAAGCTTTGCTTTATCACTTCATCTGTTGAACTTTTGAGTTTATAGAACTGTTGATTCACTATGACGAGTTCATATTGTTAATTGGTTCTTTATGACTTTTACAATTTGGATATACATGTACGGATGTAATAAACCAAATTTGAGAATTTTAGTCCAATCTTTAAGAGAAATTTGACAGTTAATGCCCCTTAAAGTCCACACACAACAAGTTTCTCGATGATTTGAAAAAAAATATGTAAAAAACATATCATCGGCTTACTTTTTCAAGCTCAATCGCGGTTTTCATGGTGCTCATCCGTTGTCCGTTAAGAGACAGCAAATAATCATTCATTATTGTAGCTCAATCATAAGTTTTTCACGTAGCGAATTGTGGATTGCTGTTTGTGTGTTGGTCAGCGAATTAATATTGATAATTAATCTTTTTTCCAAAACTCAACTACCATGATGGTTTGTTCACAAAGAAAAAAAATGCTGCCAGAGTAATCCATTGAAGCCTTAAGTTACATCACTTGCATGTACAGAAACTTTTGTAGCAAACGGCTTCGTTATAGACTTAAGGAAATAGTCTGAACAGGAAACGACAGAATGATAATTTACAATTGTGTTAGACACTCTATAATAGTTAAAGTACAAACAATGTGTACAATGCATTGTTAGCTGATAACATAATATCTTCTACTCTTAACCACTTCAGGCAAAATCTGTTCGTTTAATTTTGCCCACACGTAACATGTTGTTTAATTGCCAAATATCTACCCTTCTGAATTTTGCAGACAAATAATTTGTATTCCATATCTGATTGTATGCGTGTATTGCAGTCATTGAAACTTTTAAAACATAGTTTTTCAACTTTTCGGTTTTCGCTTATTGAATATTAATATAAGATCTATCCAAGAAAGTGGGATGCAAAACATATCAAAATTAAGATGAATGGTAAAGTTAACAATTAAAAACATATGATCGACCATATTAGTTTCTATATCGTTGAGTATTGAATTAAGGCATATATCATTTCTCAGCGAAATCTACGAATGCATGTAAGATAAGGTTTTTCGTTTGTCATGTGTTATAAATGTCGTGCTGAAAACATTTTGATAAGAGCTGAACCAATCTACAAGACTCGGGGGGAGTATGGTGTAACAGCCATTTTGATAAGAGCTGAACCAATCTACAAGACTCGGGAGTATGGTGTAACAGCCATTTTGATAAGAGCTGAACCAATCTACAAGACTCGGGGAGTATGGTGTAACAGCCATTTTGATAAGAGCTGAACCAATCTACAAGACTCGGGAGTATGGTGTAACAGCAAAACAGTTCAACTAATACAATGACTAAACAATAATTGATATGGAATCCTCACGCAAGACAACAACATCTTCAGAAATAACAAGATACAAAAAGTATCAACACAAAAGCACTCACATTTATTGAAAACTATTTTAGTGTCCATGTTTAGCTTAAAAACTATAATACCAATCAGCAACTTTTAAAAACATTATGGCAAACAACATCATTAACAGCAGAGAAAAACATATAACCTTGTGCAAAGAAAAGATGCAGTGTCGACAACATAAAGGATACAAATGAAAAAAAAAACTGGGTAGAGTGAGATGTTTCATAACAAATTATAACGTAAAATACAATTAATATTTGTGGACAGATGAATCGATTATTTTGTCGTGTCGCAGATTGCAAATTTAGCCTGTTTAGATATTCTTATCCGGCTTCGGCGATGGCTTTATACTTTTTGTTTGTTCCTGAATGTTCTGCTACTTCATGCTTTATTTGGTCATTTCAATTTGTTTTATTTAAGCGTCACCTATGCGTCTTTTGTAGACAGAACGTGGGTCGTCTCAGTGACGTAGAATGTACCTTTGAATACTAGTAATAAACTTGTATCGTAATCTCGTGGTAGTTCTGAAAATACTGGATCAATGTTAATAGTAGTTAACGGATAGCGGATTACAACGATTAGGAAGACACAGTCTGAACGCTGGAATACTAGATCAATGTTAAAAGCAGTTATGGGATAGCGGATTACAACGATTAGGAAGACACAGTCTGAACGCTGGAATACTGGATCAGTGTTAAGAGCAGTTATGGGATAGCGGATTACAACGATTAGGAAGACACAGTCTGAACGCTGGAATACTGGATCAATGTTAAAAGCAGTTATGGGATAGCTGATTACAACGATTAGTATGACACAGTCTGAACGCTGGAATACTGGATCAATGTTAATAGCAGTTAACGGATAGCGGATTACAACGATTAGGAAGACACAGTCTGAACGCTGGAATACTGGATCAATGTTAATAGCAGTTAACGGATAGCGGATTACAACGATTAGGAAGACACAGTCTGAACGCTGGAATACTGAATCAATGTTAATAGCAGTTAACGGATAGCGGATTACAACGATTAGGAAGACACAGTCTGAACGCTGGAATACTGGATCAGTGTTAAGAGCAGTTAACGGATAGCGGATTACAACGATTAGGAAGACACAGTCTGAACGCTGGAATACTGGATCAGTGTTAAGAGCAGTTAACGGATAGCGGATTACAACGATTAGGAAGACACAGTCTGAACGCTGGAATACTGGATCAATGTTAATAGCAGTTAACGGATAGCGGATTACAACGATTAGGAAGACACAGTCTGAACGCTGGAAAACTAGATCAATGTTAATAGCAGTTAACGGATAGCGGATTACAACGATTAGGAAGACACAGTCTGAACGCTGGAATACTGGATCAATGTTAATAGCAGTTATGGGATAGCGGATTACAACGATTAGGAAGACACAGTCTGAACGCTGGAATACTGGATCAGTGTTAAGAGCAGTTAACGGATAGCGGATTACAACGATTAGGAAGACACAGTCTGAACGCTGGAATACTGGATCAATGTTAATAGCAGTTAACGGATAGCGGATTACAACGATTAGGAAGACACAGTCTGAACGCTGGAATACTAGATCAATGTTAATAGCAGTTAACAGATAGCGGATTACAACGATTAGGAAGACACAGTCTGAACGCTGGAATACTGGATCAATGTTAATAGCAGTTATGGGATAGCGGATTACAACGATTAGGAAGACACAGTCTGAACGCTGGAATACTGGATCAGTGTTAAGAGCAGTTAACGGATAGCGGATTACAACGATTAGGAAGACACAGTCTGAACGCTGGAATACTGGATCAATGTTAATAGCAGTTAACGGATAGCGGATAACAACGATTAGGAAGACACAGTCTGAAAGCTGGGATAATGAAGCAATACGACTTTCAACAATGACAGTAAATGTAGTATATATTCAATAAAGGCATAATATGGACGAGTAAAAATAATGGTAAATCTGACTGGTCACCATGCAACTTTACTGCCAGCTGTTATCATACATATCTAACAATTAGTAAAGGCATATCATGTACATGGAATACAGAAGCAATGCGACTGTTCACAATGAAGTTCTACTGATAGTAGATATATGCTGATGTCTCATTGGGATAAATACGAATAAGGTAAAGGTCAGATGATCTATGCTATAGTAGAGCATTAGTGATGGTATCATTACAGAAGCCAGGGACGGGGAAGACAAGATCAATGGAACTGTCCACAACGAATCTTGCTGAAAGTAGATATCGTACATATCTTAATATCCATGTAGCATGGACGCGGAATACAGGAACTATACTGATACTGTTCACAATGAAACTTCACTGACAGTTGATAAGGAACGTATCTAACAATTAAAAATAATATAAAATGTAAAATTGAAGAATAAATAGAGACAATGCAACTATCCAAATTACGCTGAATTCCATTATATATCATACCTCATCAAACAATTACTGTGTCATATCATCATATACTACAAGCACAACGGTAAATCACTGGGTGCATCCATTGATGTCTTCCTTGAAAATATTTATCATAATTTGCTGTCGTCTGTCGTAGATATATTAATCAATATGTGATACCTATTTCTTCCCACTTTTTTTCTATCAAACTTATTTTCAACATTTTATCTCAGAATGGACAAAGAAATTGCTCAGTTTTAACTTTTGAAGAAGGTATAGTCGTGGCAAATATACTGTCCTTGGAACGATGGTATTGATTGCAATATTGATAAGAAGAGCCGTGGTGTAGAGGTTAGCGCACCGGACTACTAACACAAAGGTTCCTGGTTCGATCCCCGTTCTTGGGTAAACATTTCATGGACTGAATTTTCGGCTCTCCCTTGACGCCATTTACGAAAACGGTATTGAGAAACGATGATAGTCCATAGGAAGGGGACGGTAATTAGCAGACCCGTGTTAAGAGAGAGCCATATCTTTTGCACCTACAAGACACCCCTGTAGATATTGAAAAGAGCATGCTAATGCTGCTACAAGTCGGCATTCGCACCTGAAAAGTGAAAAGGAATTAATATAAGTTGCAACAACTGGTTTCCAAATCCACTATAAATAAATATGTTTAAAAATAAATATGTTTAAACTAATATTGAGAATCCCTCGAGGATAATTATCTCGCCTTCGAATCCGAAGGGCAATTCAGCTAACCCCGAATATGAATCTACATAAGGACCACAACAGAAATAAAAGGTTAATGCCACTAAAATATCAACTGACTAAAATTCAAATTGAAAGCTCTTCATAAGCAAACCAATGACGAAATATCTGATACGATGGTCTGTGAAAACACCAAATAATGTTGAAAATTATTTAAGTTAGTAATGGCACTTTTTAAGTGGGGATTCAAGAGCACCGTTGAAATTATGTATGATATTGTATGCATAAAGGAAATACCATTTTCGCTTATTCTGCCTGAACGAAAAGGGGCACACCTTTCCGAAGATTATTCAAAACATTTTGACAAGAAATGTTCGGGTTTTAAATTAGGACATACTTGTCCTTTATTTTATTAAAACTAATGTTTGTAAACGAAATGACGACTAAAATATCAGTTAAAATGATGGCACTGAATCGGTATAGATGCCACTGAATGGGTATAGATGTCAAGGCATAGACGGAGAGATCATGAACAATAGGAGCATCGAAGAGTGAATTTGAATAGTCAATGATACTAATCAATGTTATAGTTGATCGTGGGACGGCATGGATAGAGGATTAAATTACAGCATTAATTTTAATTGTAACACAACATGGACAAATGATTACGAAACTATATATTAAACAATCTTTAATGCACGTCACACTGTCCCGATTTTTATATACGATGGACACCCGAATGCGAAAATTGTAAGTTCGTACGAAGTTGGTCCCGATCTCGTTAAAATACCAAAAAAGTGACCGAAGCAAGTACGATGAATAACGAAGTCTATAAGATGGTGCCGAAATTATATACGATAGCAAAAGATGGACATACGAAGGTTAACCGAAGACGGGTATTTAAGCTTCATATCTCAACCGAAGCCTACACGATGGATCACGAAGGTTACACGATGGATTACGATGATGGCGCGATGGATTACGATGATGGCGCGATGGCCATACGATGTCTAAAAGATACGAACAGAATTTCGACAACATATCGTTTCTGTACAAGTCTGCCATGCATGGCGGGAAATCGATCTTTTTATCTAATTCTTATAAAACTTAGTTTATTATCCCATCGCCTACTACATGTAAGTTGCGTGTAGATAAAATTGTTATGGACACTCTAGAACCAAAATGCTCAAAACTTGGTATGGCGTTACTCGTTAAGAATATCTTAAGCGCTATTGACTTTAAAGTTCAAAGGTCAAGGTCACAGTGGCAGTTGTAATACAAGGCAACATCACCCTTGTGGACACTCTAAAACCAATATGCTTCAAAAGATTTTAACCACATTTGGTATATTGTTCTTCCTTGTAATGAACTGACATTTTTTACGTTCAAGGCCAAAGGTCAAGGTCATGCAGGTGGACGTGTTTTTTCTCCTTGAATTAGCATAATACACAGGAAATTGGTTGCTCATTTTTTTACCTGCTGGTTCTAAAGACAATATTAAAGGTATTTCCAGTTACTGAATGTTTTGGTTGATTTCTAAAAAAAATAGTTTATGTAACAAATATGCATATTCAATTTATCATTTTCTGCATGTGTCATATACAAATATAGTGTCCATATTTGTCCCCAATATGTTACATACGAGGGGATGCCACGCTCGGCATTGCCTTGTTTGAACTGTAAAATGTGTGCACTAGTCTGAATAATCACCCATAATTACGCCCATGTTTACTGATCTATCTTAAAGGTAAGGTAAGGGGTTCGTTGATCCCTTTTATTCAAAAAGAGCCCTTTCCAAAAGAATATCATAATAACATAAACAAAAGGAAGGATGTGGGGAAAGCAACAAATGCGGCAAAATATGACATATAGAAAACAAAATGGTTATGGAGTATAAACATTCTTGTGACAACAACTCAGACGATACATAAAAAATCAGAATAATGAAGAAAAAGTTGGTTTCCCTATATACGTGGACCTGCAGTGTTGGTGTACGAGGCGCGTTTATGATTTTCATTATGTTACTTGATATGAAAGATTGACAAAAAATAATATTTTACTTGTAAAAGTAAATCCTGAGCCTGTAATAGCTGCTCTTCTTGTTCCATTTGACTTGATAGAAACAACGCTGTCGCCTTTCTTGTTCTCATAGAATCCTATGATATGAGCTCAATGTTTTGTGAACGTCTTTCTTAACTGTCGTATTAGACTGACCAGTGCATATCGCGCATGGCACTTTAAATGTATTTTAGCGCGAAAATTAACTTACATTAAGCTGGATTTATTGCCGTCGTAGTTCCATCTTGTCGCCTTCGTACTTTTATTCGATGGCAACACGACGGGATTACGAGGTCTTCACGAAGTCGTGCTGCCATCGTAAGACCTTCGGGTATCTTCGTGATTCATTCGTGTAGACATCGTAATGTCAAAACTGCCCGATGGAAACGATGGAAACACGAATGCAATACGATGTGCAAAGATGCATTCCCGGTGACATTACGATGGTGAGGATGGTGATACGAACTCAATACGAACCCTCAACATCGGACGCACCTTCGGGGATTTTTTAACATGTTAAAAAATTTAGAACCCTTCCCGAAGTTGTCCCCGAAGGCTAGAAAAAGTGCTCGATGGTTCTACGATGGTTAAAGATGGCACTACGAATAGCCCGATCTAGATACGATCAGTCCCGATTTTGAAAATTTCCATTATCGTGTTGCCATCGGCGTAAAAATCGGGGCAGTGTAACGCGGGCATAAATATAAGTTATACTAAATGGACCTGAGATACAGGAGCAACTCAAACAATACATTTCTACAAGCCTGTACCAGTTCATGAATATCACTTTTGTTTTCTTCGTTCTATTGGTTGATAACGTTTCAAATATTCAGTTTTTATGCACTTCCCTTTTTTTAAATTTGCATTTTAGTTAATTATTTTTGTTATGATTTTTAACATTGACGGTAAGAACTGATTTATCTGACGTATACAATAATGATTGCATCGATAAGAAAACCGGAACAATCAGACAGTTATAAATGCGATTGCTTGAACAAAAATAAAGGAACACTGAAACATGTGCGATGACACTGCGTGGAAACTGAATATCGTACCAATATACTAGTTTGGTATTAGTTTAAACATATTTATTTATAGTGGATTGGGAAATAAGTTTTGCAACTTATATTAATCCCTTCCCACTTTGTAGGTGCGAGTGCTGCCTTGCAGCGGCATTAGCCTGCTCTTTATTGAAATCTACAAGGGTGTCTTTAACGTGCAAGAGATATGGCTCTCTCTTAACACAGGTCAGCCATTTATCGTCCCCTTCCGACGGACTATCATCGGTTCCCCAAGACCATACTCGCAAATGGTGTCAAGGGAGAGCCGAAAATGCAGTTCCTGAAATTTTCATCCCGGAACGGGAATCAAACCAGGAACCTTTGTGTTAGTAGTCTGATGCACTAACCATTACACCACGTTTGGTATTACACTAATACTGCATCAAAAATATACCGGGGTAATGAAACAGAATAATTAATTATCAATACCAAACGTTTTCGGACATAATCTTTGTCATTATGATAAAAGAGTTCTTCATCCAAATTTAAACTACTGATACGTTAAGCATCTGACAAAAGAAAAAACATATATTTACAATAAAAGAACAGATATAATATCTGAATACCAATATTTAACATTACTTGTACACAAGCATACTCCAATATCTTATGACAAAATGAATCTGCTGTGTTCGGAATGCTTGCCTTTCGTTAATTTGCATCAAACATACTCCGAGTCATCAATTTGAAAGTAAAAGTTACAATTATAAAAACACTTATAGCCGCGTTTAATTTCATTTTAAGACGAAAGTCGATGCTTTGTACAAGTACATTTGGTTGACTGTATTGAATTTATCATTAGCTTACGCATATATAAGATAAGACTAAAAACATATTACAAATTTGTTGGAACTGATACAGTTTTGCTGATAATTGAATTTTATAAACATTGGTTTATAGATTATTAAATTATCTATGTTTTATGCGCTATTAATGCAATTTTGAAGGATGATAAGCAGAAAATTAATTGAGAACTACACCATTTTAGATTTCAGTGAAGATGAAATAGCATATCAGTCCTATTAATTTGTTGTTTTGAAACATCTGAAAACAACTAATTGATTTATAAGCTCGAATACATTTTGTAATTTTAATGACTTGAATGTAAGCCGTTAGGTTTTAAATTTCAATTTTTTGTCTGCCATTAGTGTATAGGTACATGTTTTGTAGATCTATAGCAGTTACTTATTTTTTAATCGTCTTTTGGTTGAGTGGTCAGTTATTTGAAAACAATTGAAATTTTTCTTTTTATATAAAGGAAATAAATTTCGTTTACAAGAAAAACAAAAAACACAGATATAATATCCGAATACCAATATTTAACATTTTTTTAACAAAAAAATCCAACTTCTAGTGCGAATATGAATCTGCTGTGTTCGGGGCGCTTGTATTTCTTCAATTTGCATCATTCATATCCGAGTCATCAATTTGAAAGTAAAAGATACAATTATAAAAACACTTATAGCCGCGTTAAATTAGTCAGTTATTTACTTAATATCCTTAATTCCTCTGTATAAATAAACGCATCATAGATACCAGGACTAAATTTTGTATATACGCTCATCAGTGATGCTCGAATCCAAAAAGTTAAAAAGGCCGAATAAAGTACGAAATTACAGCATTTGTAAATATGTAGTTCTCAATGCGGTAATTTTTCCGTATATGTGCACATTTTGCTGCATTTTCCTTTTTTTTACTTTTTAGGGTTCGGTTTTAATATACACAGACCCTCCCGCTGATAAGAATCATATTTATTAGTTTCACGAGTGATTATTTATGTTGTACTGAACGATCCAATAATCTAGCTGAAGTCAAATACAACGTCTCAATGATACTGTGTAAGACTTGTCCTTCTAGATTAAGAAATGTAACACTCTAACTAGATCATTTACGAGTCACTTAGATAGGAGAATAACAGACCATAATGTTCTCTCTCGTAGAAAATGGCAGTAAAACTGATAACTTTTAAAAAACAATCGCCTGTGACCTCCACACTCCTTTTTATAAAGCGTATGCGAATTTGTTTTTGGATTAAAATTGTATCAAAGAAAGAAGAAAAAAACGCACATAAGAAAATATAAAGAAGATATGCTAGAGGTAACAATGTGATATAACAGCGGATTCATAAACAACGCCTCTTTTTGCGAAACTTCATATAGTAAAAGTGGCATAGTTTTAAACGTAAAAGGAAATCCTATAGAGAATTGCATTATTAACTTGTCTATATTAACAACTTCAACATAGAGGTATGAAACGATCAAACCACATTAAACAGACACTCTTTGTCTGTAGATGTAAAAAAAGTCTTCGCATTCATAGTACATAGCTTCATTTACAGCATGATTTTAACATTATTCCTGAAATGAATTGATATTTTAACTTTAAGTATAGAATTAACTGTTCAGTTCAAACTATTTTGAATTTAAGAATATATTTAGACTGAAGGATTCAAACATCGTAAGCATGGGCAATAAATGGATCATGATCGATGCATAGGGCATTTTCTTGATTCATAATCTTGCATATAAATATATCCAAACATCTTATGAAATCGTATTCTTCATCACCACATGTCCACTGTGTGAATTTATATATGATAAAGTAGTCGTGTAAATATAGAACTTAATTTACATTATATAACATTTCAATCAGATAGTGATTTCAAAAACAAAGTTAATCTCATCTTTCTTAGATTTTTATTTTTTTAAATTAAGAAGAACACGACAGCAAAGATAAAAAATAATTCTTATGATAAAAATAACACTGATGATAACTATGATACATGATAACGTAAATAAACATTTAAGTTAAAACGATATGAATCCGTGATCTGAGCTCATTCTTAGTATAAAAGCAGTTCGTTCTTAGTATGAGGTAAAATAGTATAATACCAAAATTCAAAACAAAGGCCTTCATCAATGGCAAAGCAAAAAGCGCTAACAAATGTAAAACAAATGTCTTAGTCTTGACTTGACACTGGTATTTCCCTGTGTAGAAAATGGTGAATTTAACCCGATTTTATAGGTAGCTTAACCTCTCTCTCTTGTATAACAGTCGCTTTGGATTCCATTATAATATAATGGTAGCTTACTGCGATTATGATTATTATTGAAGCTCATTCTTATTATCCTTGTAGATTATTCTTAGTAGGACTGTCACTCATTCTTAGTTTGACTAGCTCATTCTTGGTATGATTTTTGATTGTTCTTAGTATGACTGTAGATGATCCTTAGTATGACTATAGCCCTTTCTTAGTATGACTATAGCCCTTTCTTGGTACGACTATTGTCCTTTCTTAGTATGAGTATAGCCCTTTCTTAGTATGACTATAGCCCTTTCTTAGTATGTGTGTAGCTTATTCTTGTAATGACTGTAGATAGTTATAAGTATGACTGTAGCTCATGCTCAGTATGATTGTACCTCATTTCATTCTTAGGATAGAATTCATTCTTAGTAGAACTGTTCTTAGTGTAATTGTAGATAAATATAGCTATTGCTAAATACGATTGCTGATCATTTTTAGTATGATTATAGCTAATTCTTAGTTGTTTTATGACTGTATATCTTTCTTAGAATGATTGAAGTTCATTCTTAGTATGTTTGAAGCTTATATTCAGTACCCTTGGTATCATTATAGCTCAATTTTAGTTTGATCTAAGATCATTAGTACCACCGTTGTAGCTTATTCCAAGAGCGATTGAATCTTATTCTTGGTACAATTGTAACTCATTCTTAGTTTGGTTGTAGTTTATCATTAGTATAATTGTAGCTTATTTTTAGTAGGACTGTAGCTATTTTATAGTATCATTGTAGATAATTTATAGCATCATTGTAGCTCATTCTTAGTACGCTTGAAGATTATTCTTTTGATGGTTGTATGCTCATCCTAATTATGATTATATCTTATTCTTAGTATACTTGTAGCTTATTATTAGTTTGCTTATAGCTTATTATTAGTTTGCTTATAGCTTATTATTGGTTTGCTTATAGCTTATTATTGGTTTGCTTATAGCTTTTTATTGGTTTCCCTGTAATAATGCTTCTTAGAATGCTTGTAGGTCATATCTACGGCAGACTATTGAGAGATTATTCGTTTATTGATGTGTTTGTCAAATGTCATTAATGATGAATAGCATTTCTAGTAAATTTTACCTCAGTTTTTCCTTGATTTAAACCTATTATTGGAAGCTAAGGATTATAAATCAAAGCATTGTAAATTGAATAAGCCATATTTGGCTAATTTGGTACTTGTGAAAACTTTACCATTAATACGTGATATTCAAACGAAAGATTCTACTATATTATAGGAGTCTAGGACGGCAACATTTAAACTGATAAGATGTTTTTGAGTTTTCACACATGGTTTTACATATTAGTAGTACAACAAATTACTATTTTGTTCATCATTTTAGTCCACTTTCGCAAATCTTTGTTGAACGAATGTTGAAAAAAAAGTTAGATAACAAAACACCGAACTCCGTAGAAAATTCAACACGAAAACGGAATCAAATGGCAAAATCAAAAGATCAAAAACATCAAACGAAGGGATAACAACTATCACATTCCTGAATTGGTACATGCATTTTCTCATGTAGAAAAGGGTGGTTTTTACTGGTATTATAGCTAGCTAAACCTCTCATTTGTATGACGGTCTCATAAAATTTTATTATATTGACAACGATGTATGAACAAACCAAACAGATATAATAGGTAAAAATGTAAAAAATAGTGGCACAGCATTCAACGTTGGGTTATAATCTTTATCACTATGAAATCAAACAAATATGTCAACAACATTCAAGTCTCTTTCTGTCTAATATTTGTGTTTTTGCTAATTTTAAATCTATTTCACATTTGTCTTCATATTATTGACATATTATAGACATCGAAAGTGGGAACCATAACATTCCCTCCCCTTGACCACCTGCTTATATTTCTATATATGACTGTTTTTAGTTAAAGTGTTTTGTCATTAAGGAAACTTAATGGTCAATGCAGAAAAGTAATAGTCTGTTAAATGTAGTTAAAGCTTTTCTAGAATGAGGGAGATTAAGAGGCTGGCATATTGTATACACATGTATTATTTTGTAAAGTGTGTATGTTGATCTCTAGACGTCATTTGGAATTCTTTCTACTTGAGTTGGTCCCCAATTATCTAACCCATTCATCCTACTTATTATATCTACATTTGATACTTGGTGGTCTCGTCAAGTTTTACATTAATAAGCCCAAAGTAGAAGCCTTTCCAAATAAGTATTATGTTAACACATTCAGTGCCTCTTTCAGACTTATAATGTAAAAATTGTAAACGTACTCTTGGCTAATAATATAGAATTTTATATTAACTTATATATAATACAGTTAACAGAAGACAACGAGGAAGACAGTAGCGGTAGTGATCTTCGTAAAGTTCGATATGTGTGTGTGACAAGAATTGACATCACTGGTCACCAACTTAATTCTGAAGGAATGGGAGCATGGGAAGAAACATATATAGTACAAGGTATACAATAACTATAAAGTCTTATCCGGGGCATTGCTTAACCGACTGAAACATTTTTAAAATAATGGTTAATTAGTCTTCTGTCGAAATATGGATACATAAACGTTAATGCTCATCACTATGCAAGTTTGATTGATAAACATGATAAATCCAAACAACTATGTTCACTGACCTTCTTGTTAAGCTATGATCTAATAGCATGTTCACAATACTAGCCTTGTGATTATTTGTTTTAATATTCCAGTATGTTATGCATAATAATATTTTAAAATGTGCATGCACAAATCATAATGTTGTTTTGCTTATGAGAAACCCCTTGACAAAGGGTAAAAGAAGGCAGTTAAAATATAATATTTTACGACGAAAAAGAGTCAAATCATGTTTTGTTTTTAGAACCAATCATTTCTTATAGGGTTGCATTTCTGTAAATATCTAAATGCAATTTCCCATAGGAACTCCTTTTACGGCTAAAACTGTACCACTTTTACTATGAAGTTTTGAAAAAATTATATCCTAGAATGTAAAGTTTATAGGCACTACTATTTTTTTCAAAGGTCAAAATATAGGGTTGGGCGGCATATTTTCCACGTTTATATGCCACGAACCTCTAAGAGTTTAAACCTACACCAAAATTCAATAATACCCCAACTGTAAGAGTTCCACATATGACTGATATGCATATGGATATTTACTTGTAACAATTCCCAAGTTATGTCTCTACGAGATGAAACATAGAGATCATAACTGGAAACCAGTACGTCAACAAAATTAATTATCTATGAATATTATACTTCGGATTTCAAATGTTTGGCTTTGAACGTTCCTGATGAAGGTAAATCAAGAAAAGCGCGTCGAACGCATGAAATTATTAAACGTGCACAATATTTATCGCAATTTCTTTTATAGGGTTTTCTGATAACAATGAAGTTATTGGAACAAGATATTTTTTCTTTGTGAATTTTTTATTGTGTGTGTGTGGGAAGAGGGGGGAGGGAATAATTGATTTGTGTCGAGCTTGCGACGTTTGTCGAAGAAAGCACGACATGGGGATAGTGATTCGGCGGCGGTGGCGTTCACTAACTTCTTAAAAGCTTTATATTCAAGAAGGTGGGCGACCTGGATGCTTCATACTTTGTATATAGATGCCTTATGCTACGAAGGTTTCATCTGTCACATGTCCATTGTCCTAGACCTCATTTTAATGATTCAGTGATAACTTGTAAAAAAAGTTGAGATTTTTTGTAATGTTGAATTCTCTCTAATTATGAGTAAAAGGTTAACTATATTTGGTATGTGCGTACCTTGCAAGGTCCTCATGCCTGTCAGACATTTTTCTGTTGACCTTAACCTCATTACACGAATCAGTGAACAAGGGTTACGTTAGTTGTCAAGTACATATCTCAATTACTATAAGCAATAGGTCTAGCATATTTGGTATAAGGGATCATTGTAAGGTATACATGTTAAACTGACAGGTGTCTTCTGACATTGACCTCTTTATTGTGGTTCAGTGGTTATAGTTATTTTTCGTGTTTTGATCTGTTTTTCTTTTACTGTATGCAATAGGTCTACTATATTTGGTGTATGGAATGATTGTAAGGTATACATGTCCAACTGGCAGGTATCTTCTGACTTTGATCTCACTTAATGGTTCAGTGTAGGTCAAAGCTAAGATTTTGAGTTTTGGTCTTTTTTTTAATACTATATATGCAATAGGCCAACTATATTTGGTGTATGGAAATATTTTATCAAGTACATGTCAGTCTTCCAGGTTTTATTTGCCCTTGACACTCCACGGTTCCTTACTCAGTGTTAAATTTTTGTGATTTGATCTGTTTTTCTTAAACTATAAGCATTAGGTCAACTGTATATGTTGTAAGGAAGGATTTTTAGCTCTTTATGTCTGTCTGACAGATATAATCTCACCTTGACCCCATTTTGGTGGTTCGTTGGTCAATGTTAAGTTTTCATTGTTACAATTGTTTCTGAGATACTATAAGCAAAAGGTCAACTTTATTTAATATATAGAATGATTGTTAATTGTGAATATCTACCTGGCATGATTCACCTGACCTTGACCTCATTTTCATGGGTCATTGGTCAATGTTTTCTTGGTTAAGTGTGTTAGAAACTATAAGCAATAGGATAACTTTATTTATTGTATTGAAGGATTATAAGGTGTACATGTATTTTTCATTTGGGTTATCTGACCTTAAAAATATTTTCTTGGATCATTTTATGTTAATGTGATAGTTGTGGTAAAGCTTTATATACAGGACTATCAACATAAAATCAATGGTTAGTAAAAAAGGCGAGAAATTTCAGCGTGTGCACTCTTGTTCAATGTACCGGTTGTTTATATCGGTGATGGCCTTTATTTTTCATTGTCATGAAACAATTCGTACTTCCTCTTCTAAATTTCACATGAAGCCTTTTTAAGGTTAGATAATTAACATGTAGCGATGGTTTATGAATTTTATAATTATTTATAGTTATAATATTGGAATCATTTACCAATTTGCTATTATGTGAAGCCATATCATCGACTACAAATATTGAAGTTTGATTGGCGTCACTTCAATGATGGAGCAAAACTGCGAACACTTTAAGAGCCTATGTTTAAAATAACCTAAAGTTTTTCACGTGTTTGTTCTTACTAGTAGTGTTTTGTGGACAGTTTCTTGTGTTTTATTATTATTGTTGCCATAGTGTTATCTAACATTTCTAGGTTTTTCTGACTGATTCATGGTGTTTTCTTTCTTTTATACATAAGCTTGCAGATTACCCGCACCTGCTGGTGAAATAGTAACAATTAGTACAACGATTTACTTAAAAGATATTCATTCGAGTAGTGTACTTTGTAATAATCAAATTCTTGATAGCATGCATTGTTCGATAGATTAATGATTAAGTATTTGATCAAGTACTTCCATACGTCTATATTTTTTTTTACTTAGCCAAGTATTTAGATTTGAGATGAACGAATAATTATATATTATTAATATGACTTATGTTATCTACAGTTGTAATACGCATAATTTCAGACCCCACAAGCAAAGCCAAGGCTATTTGTAAAAGTAAGAAGCTAGCATATCAGAGATCACTAGAAAATGCATTTTCGAAAGTAATTCTTATTGTATTGCCTAACGGTAAAGTTACAGTGGAAGTTGATACCACTCAAGCAGATCCTGTAATTCTAACCGAAAAACAGTTGGATGACAGCAATCTTTTAAAGGTAAGATAAAAATGTTACATGTACCTCTAGAGACTGCCAAGTTTTGTGTTGCGGAGGGACATTCATTTTAAATGCTAGATATATGAATTTAACAGAATAAAAAGATGGGGTGGGTATAAATCTTGCTTGCACCGACATTTTAAACTCCAAAACGTCAAACAGACCTGTAAGCTTATGACATCGTGGCATTGGAGATTTATGTGACATGATTATGTTATCAATAACAATCTAAAAAACATTAAAAAAAACTTTTAAGATTGAACAAAACGAATTTTTCAGGTAAATGAACTAGACCAACTCCCAGATGAAGATGACGCAGATTTAAAGCAAGAAGTGGATGATGATGTTGATGCAGTTAACCTCCATATCTTACATGAGTTAGAGGAAATGTAGTGAATGGAAAAAATTCACAATTGAGACATAAATGATCTCAGAGAAGTGATAATCAGCATCGTTTCAGAGAATGGAAGTTCAATGTTCATATAATCGAAGTTCCGTGTTCCAGAGAATTTAAATACAGTTTGCAATAGCGAAATGAGATGGTAGAGGACAGGTTTTTGACCATTGAAATATGTTGTTACATATTGGTATATTTTTAGGATTATATGTTTCGTAGAAAATTAACTCAAGCTCTATTCATGGGCGAGTTAATTTATAATCTTTTGAAAAATGCATGTTACTTACACAATAAAATGGGTAATTTTGTTTCCTTAATGAACATTCTGTTTAACAGCCATAGTTAGCATAATCAGTCCCTTTTAAAAAACCATCGATATTTAAATAGGTTATAATTCTGCAGCTCTATTTACCGAATTGTGTTGTACTGAAATGAAATGAAATTCATGACAAAAATCAAACATGTTCCCATGTGCTTTTTCTGCATTTGTAGAAAGATTGATGATCTCTGACCACTCAATAACACGTGTTTCCAAGAGTTCTTGATCTTGTCCGTGTTTGTTAACCCCCACCCCCTTTTTGAATTTACAATGGAGCACGTTATTTTCTAATTTTTGCGTATCACATATTTTAGTGAACCTTAAATTAATTATAATTCCGATACTGTTAGGTCTGGTTCATATCTTGATTTGTTTCTCGATATTTACACAGATGAACAACCCTTAACTTGAAGGTACAAAACAATCCAAACATCGAACGTTTTTTACTGCCAACTTAAGATGTGGTGGCAACGATACGATGTGTCTGTTTCTTAACTCACTATGGATCCTTTTTACCGTATTTGGTCTTTATATACCAGGTTGGTCGTTTAATCTGTAATTTAAACGATTGTGTCATTTTCCCGATTAAAAAGTTTAATCCCGCTGCAAATTTTTGCACCTGTCCTAAGTCAGGAATCTGATGTACAGTAGTTGTCGTTTGTTTATGTAATTTATACGTGTTTCTCGTTTCTCGTTTTTTGTCTCGTTTTTTTAGTCGAAAAAGCGAAACTAAGCGATCCTACATTCCGTCGTCATCGGCGGCGTCCACAAATATTCACTCTGTGGTTAAAGTTTTTGAAATTTTAATAACTTTCTTAAACTATACTGAATTTCTACCAAACTTGGACAGAAGCTTGTTTATGATCATAAGAAAGTATCCAGCAGTAAATTTTGTAAAAATAAAATTGCATTTTTTCCGTATTTTACTTATAAATGGACTTAGTTTTTCTGCGAGGAAACATTACATTCACTCTGTGGTTAAAGTTTTTAAAATTTTAATAACTTTCATAAACTATCCTTGATTTGTACCAAACTTGGCCAGAAGCTTGTTTATGATCATAAGATAGTAACAAGAAGAAAATTTTGTAAAAATGAATTTCCACTTTTACGTATTTTACTTATAAATGGACTTAGTTTTTTTGCCAGAAACAAAACATTCACTCTTGTTTAAGTTTTTAAAATTTTTATAATGTTCTTAAACTATCCTGGATTTCTACCAAACTTAAACAAAAGCTTGTTTCTGATCATAAGATATTATTCAGAAGTAAATATTGTAAAAAAAAAATCGCTTTTTCCATATTTTACTTATAAATGGACTTTTCTTCCAGTTAACATTACATACAGTCTGCAGTTAAAGTTTATAAAACATTTATTAGATTCATAAACTATCCTGGATTTTTTTTACCAAACTTGGAAGCTTCTTTCAATCAAAAAACAGTATCGAGAGGGAAATTTTTATTGATGTTTTTCCTCATTTTTGTTGAGTCTGCGATTAACAGCAAAAGTAGGCGAGCCACTGGGTTCCGTGGAACCCTTACGAATTTTTTTATTTTATATAGATTAGACCGTTGGATTTCCCGTTTGAATGGTTTTACACTAGTAATTTTGAGACCCTTTATAACTTGTTGTTCGGTGTGAGCCAAGACTCCGTGTTGAAGGCCGTACATTGACCTATAATGGTTTACTTTTTTTAAATTGTTATTTGGATGGAGCGTTGTCTCACTGGCACTCACACCACATCTTCCTATATCTATATATGCCATTTTGATTAAGTATTGATCCATGCATATCCTATTCCTGATTGGGACGGTATTTAGTGTGACGCTCATCCTGTCCACGCAAACGGTCTCACTTTCTTTGAGTCAAGTCAATTCTCTCTTCTTTTTTATTACCTTAATTGTATTTCTGCATGAATTAATAAGATCTAAACCTCGGCAAACTACTGCTGCTTCTATTTTAGATCGATTGAACAATGATCAAAGACAGAATAATGTCAACTGGCATCTGTGTATCCGTATGGGATAATGTAAGCCTTTCCTTAACTTTACGTGGCATGGTTTTTTCTTGTTTTCATTGAGACCGTTGAATTATCAATGTTTCCTGATTGTGCAAATTATTTACGTTAAATAAAAAGTCATTTGTGATAGTTTCTTTTTGTATATATAGAACCTCCTCCTCCGCCTTCACCTGCTCGTCTTACTATATATCATCCAGGGAAATGTGTTTTCAGCAAGACGATGAGCATTATCATTAAAAGTGGAGAATACATGTGTGATCTCTGCTCTTAACACAACTAAGTATTTCATGTTTAAGAAGATGATTTATTGTTGTAAATGCTTTGAAGACATATATTAACATTTGTGATGGTATGATGTCTTTACTTTGCCATTAAGAAGATTACAAAAAGTGACGTAACGCTCTGCTGTAGAATGATTTTAACATTTCTATAGTTTTTTGCGATAATTGAGATTATTTTTTAGTTTATTAATAACATGGTTTAGAACTAGATTTGATGTATCAGCCAAATGAGTTGTTCGTATTCATATGTAGCTGTAAATGAACATAACAGAATTTAGTGCAAATGAAACAAAAACAAATATTGTGATATTTAGAATAAATATAATTTAAAAATCTGATTGATTCTCAAAAGCAATAGGAGCCTCTCATATCACAAAATATTAACTAACAAACGTTCCACTTACGTCTATTTCGATAACTAAGTACACGCGTACTTTTCTGCGTTAATGTCAAAACTCATGAAAAAGGGTGCATATTAACTTCAGATTATGAAGTAATATTGAAAATCAATCAATTTTATTTGCTGCTGAATTTTGATAATAAAATAAGAAACTTTGATGAGGTCAATCATAAAAGCTTTTTTATCAATCGTTTGCAGTAAAACATTTCACGTTATTGTCTGAAATGATCGTCTGATGTAGAAAAAGTGTGCTAAAACGCTGTTGGTGCAGTAAAACTGGTACTGTTAATGTAATTGCAGATTACACTTCAACCAGAAGAGTCTTAATCTGTCAATTTTTTGAAAATTTTGTACTTGATTTTACACAGACATAATGAAAATTTTGTATTAAACTTCAAAATGTTTCATTTTTTTTATCAATCATTTCTTACCTAACCACCAAATTTTTCAGGGGGATATATATGTGGTCTCCTGGGCCATTCTTTTCGGGCGATCAGACTTATGCAGATGAGTTGCTAGTTTCGCTGAGTGAGACGTTTAGAGAATAAGTATATGCGTTCTGCATTGGGACGTTCCTCCCCATGTGAGAGTGCCACCGTTTTGCGTGTTCTGGTACTCTCGTTACATCTTTTTGCTACCACTGGGGTCTTTTCGGTGAAAAAAATCCGCACTCAGAGGCGGGCTTCAGCTGAAATGACGTTAAAAGTACCCAAAAATCCTACCTTGTTATAGATATTGTATTTTGAACTTTTTTTGACAAAGACTGATCATAATAGGTCAAAGTTTATGATTTTGTTAGGGACGGGTCAGACAAAAATCAGAAATTGTCAGATACAATAATTATTGAAATTCGTTTCTATCAATCAAAATTAAGATGGTTGGATACTGTTCAAAGTCAATCAATTAAACTATATTGATAATAGCGTATTGTGTGGGTTTTCTTCTCATTTCTTTTTTTTTTATCTCTTTTCTTTTTGAGCGACCGTTCTCCATCTAATATGTAAAGTAGAAAGTGTTGGCTCGAAGCGAAAATAATTTATCCGGACGTATACGTAAAATGCTTTTATGTTCAGTAGTCTCTGTGAACCGGTTTTGTGTTAGGCATCAATTAAAACACAGAATATCGGTCAACCTTTTTAAGTCACTGGCTCTATAGACCTTTTCAGCTATTACTTTATCGTTGAAAGCGGATATTTTCTAAACTTTACACACAGTTTTTTAATTAAATTTATTTTAACACGCAACGCAAATGCCGACTTTAGCGTGATTTTATCTTTTTAAGAAGGACAAATAGCGTAATTATATTAATGTATGTACATTATTTCTTAACTTTTCTTAACATTATATGTCCCCCGCCATAGTTGATATAAAATGCAAAGGAAATACAAAACATACAACGAGACATCATATGCAAAGCAATTTGAAAATATAAAGCAAATGCTTGGAAAGTACTTATTAGTTTCTAAAAGGAAAACCAATGGTACCGATCTCCATTCGGACGATCCAAGTTTCTGGAATATCCTTTGACGCATACGATTTAGAATGAATACAAACCATTTAATTTATCTAATTTAACCTTAGTTTTCCCACGTTGATCTAATCACGTCAAAAGAACCTTTTTTTAATAATGCATGATGCAAAACATATTTTATTTTGTTTATGCCAAAGAATCCACAGAACTTAAAAAACTTCATTGGATCTGAAACATGTCATAATTTTATTTTGATGGTTTCCACTTTTCAACTGTTACATAGTCATTTTAACTGGAAAGCAGAGTGAACCATTGAAAACCTTGTAATAATAAGATATAAACTGAAAAACTTCAAAATATTGTTTGAGATATACCTTTGTTATTTGAATTAATATTAAAAAATCTTTTTGTCGTGACTTTGAAATTAAGGAGGATTGAAGCTACCTTTTTGACGAGGCATTGTGCAAAATTGAGTAAAGAAAGATTACAAGACTTGACGGCAAAAACTACAGAATAATTACAACTAAACTAAGTCATAGACAGATGGCCTTGGTGCTGTTCCTACATTTATGTTTTAAGCTTCAAAATCAAAAATCTGAATTGATTAACCAAAGCATATTTCATAGGGTTGATAATACATCAAAATATCAAATATATTATCATTTAATGTGATAGTGATTCCGGGACAATCTTTTTTTTATTATTGTTTTTTTATATAATCATACTGTTTATTGATGGGTTTGAAATTATCTCTCTATTTTAATGGAGTACAGGAATTAAGAGTTGTCAATGAAGCTATCTTTACACATGTGCGTTTTTGTATGTTTGTAGAAATGCAGTGTTGTACTTACTATTAAAATGACATACAATCATGCAAGGTTGTTGCAAAAACTTTTGACAGTACATTTCTTCAAACATTTATTCTGATGATCAACGTTTCACAACTGATCGACTGATATCATATTTTGTACGGATACCATATATTCGATTGTACTTTAAACTTTCAGTGGATCCTATTCTTAAATTGAAATCCTGATTAAACTCTATGACCACTTTTCAAAATTCCAATATTGCTTTCGATTAAATGGACTATTTTTTGTCCATCTGTAGAGCATTTGAAGTCAATTTCGTCTTTTTTAATGTTAATATAGTGTTATCAGGCAAAAACCGGAATATCATACTATAGTACAGTTTACAACATCAATGATAAACAGAAGAAGACACTCTAAACACTTTTGGAAATCATTTACGATATTTGTACAAGAATTAATCCGTCTTTATTGAGATTTATTATTGAGGTATTACGTCTTCTATAGTTCTTTTAATGTCTCAGCTTTAATTGATTTATCTTGTAAAATGTACCATGAAAGAAATTACTACCGCTGTCGATTGAACCGAAATCAATAATAACAATTTTAATCACTTAAACATGATGTTTTAGGCATATTATATTGCTTTTTGCAATAAATTCCAATACAATCTTTAAAGGTAAAAAGACATCTTGTAATAGCATTCTCAATTTTCGAAGGGCTTTTGTCAGCTAAATCATTGTAGACGATTAGTAAAAGATGATGATGATTTTGATGAACGGCTTTATAACGCACGGAGACAAATTAAATGCATATCCAGGCAAGAACATGTTAATGCAATATAAATTATGAACCCTGCTTTAAACTAGACCGACAGTGTAAGACATATTTTGGAGTGCAAGTTCCAGGTTAACAGTTTGTAGAAAGAAGTGCCTCATAGAACGACACATTATTCAGACTCTAGGGCTGGAACCGTCTTTAATATAATATAAAAGTGTACAGATTGACAAGTAGATCTTCTACAGCTGGTTATTTTTGTTTTAAAGTTTATCTTTATATTGTATCAACGAAAATAAGCAAAACACCCCAAAAAGACAATAATTGTTTAAGGGAATCCTTTAAAACAGTTTTGGTGTAGATAAACTCATAGATACCAGGACTGAAATTTTGTACTTGCACCATACGCGCGTTTTGTTTACAAAACACACAAAGTGAAGCTCGAATAAAACAAAAGTTAAAAAGGTCAGAGTACGAAGTTGAACAGCATTTAGGACCAAAGGTTCTGTAAAGGTTTGCCAAATACAAATAAGGTTATCTATTCTTGCGGAAAAAAACTTTAGTAATTCAAAAAAAATCTAATTTTTGTAAACAGTCAATTTATAAATATGAACATATCATTGATAATATGTGTTAACACAGAAGTGCTGACTACTGGGTAATTGGTCATGAAGTAGATATCAACCTTTTAAACAATACAGCTGCTATCAGATTTTCTCTATCTCCACGATGAATGTTTTCTAGATAATGATAAAAGCTTATATTCGATTTCAAGCCATGTTGAGCATATTAGTTTGCTGACGGAATAACTGAACTAATTTTTAAACTAAAAATCTAAATGATATTATTGCTAACTTTGGATTTAATTGTCTGATTAGTTTTAGAGAAGTTTTTTGTTTAAGATAACGTGATGACAAAAGCTCACTTCACCTAAGTTAAAATGAGGAATAAAACTTCAGTCCCAATTCTTGCTATTCCGATTGTGCAAACGACGAAAAATCAGTTGTAAGAGGAATCTAGTAGATCTAGTAAATCATCACTGTATCAATACTTCGAAGAACATACTTTATTGTAGGTTTTACATGAATAGGCATTATATTCGTGATTATTTTTGCCCGACTGAAGTGAGGGCTAAAATAACACGAATATAATGCCTAGCCAAGTTAAAACTACAATAAAAAATAGCTTGCATCAATTATTTCGATTCTGATAAGAACAATTAAGGTTTTTTTCTATGTCTGATCTGTATAAGTGTAGAGCATTTGTGTAGACTCTTCCATGAACTTCCATTTTTTTGTTTGTAAAGAAGCAAACGGCTGGCACTGCGATTTTTCAGAGGGGGGAGTTTTGAACAGCCTGTATGAACTGTTGTCGAATCTAAGTCAAATATGTCATTTTCGAAATGCAACACATTACAGTCAAAATAAATGAATTAGTAACATTATGTGCATCATTTAAGAGTTTGGAAGTGTTGTGAGTTAATGAAATATATTGAATGCATATTAATTTGAAAAAAAAACCATTATTCTGCAGTGGTCAATATACGCATTTGCAAATAAATTTTATTGGATTTAGAGCATGGATTTATTCACAAAGCAAAAGAAGCACGTCATATTAGAATAAGATACGACTGTGTGTATTTATATGAGTACATATTCAAATATATAAAATGTCTTAGTCTGCAATTATAATGAGTTAACAGCAGATGATAAAGTGCTTGCAAGAAAGTAAAGCAAGAGTTTGCTTTATAAACCTTGTTCAATAGCATGACCTGTGTGTCCCTCATTTATTGACCTTACTAGGTTTACCTGCAATCCCATTTGAAAGACTCTTGTAACATTAAAACTTCTCCTGAACATTAATTCGGTTTTACAGAGAAGCGTAATTAAGAATGTACTCGGGTAAGGTTTTTGGAATTTTTGTCAGATGTTTTTATTTCTACGATACAGGGTAAAATACTTTGTCCCATAGCAACCATGTTTCTTTTCATATAAAACTTCAATAACTTTTTAAAAGTCATTTACCAAACTTTAAGCAGAATCTAGATTTCCAGTCTTCCAATTGGAGACCCTAAATGTTTCATATCGAAAAATTTGGAAACACATCAAGTTTCGGAGTTTAAAAAGCGAGAAGGTATTAGAGAGATGAAGGACAAATGCCTTAAGAATCTCAGTTAAAAATTTAAAAAAACACCTAAAACATTTTTCAAGAATTCGAACAAATTTGTAAGAAAAAAAGCGAACAATATCAGGATAATCATCATAAAACATACCAAACAGGTTAATTACAAACGGTGTTTATGACACAACACTATTGATCCATCTACATGAGATGGTTAATATCATGCATTAAGGACGTTCGCTTGTCATGTTTTGTGATTTTTGTCAGATTTTTGGACTCCTCTGGTTTTATCCAATTTGAATGAATCTAAAATAATTGCCCATTGACCCCATTCTTTTTATAAATCTTTTATATGTAAAATGATAAGCCATCTGTAAAAGTCCTGTAAAATTTTAGCTATTTTTTAAATTTTTTTTTTTATAGTTTTTGAAAAGTCAAGAGAGAATGTTTTCCCGCCAAAATTTCAATGGCTAATATCTCGAAAACAAGCACATTGGCCTATATAATTTTTTTTTTTCTCTTTTGATTCCTTTATTTATCCCTCATCAATATAAACTAGTGTTTTGAAAGGTTAATTATTTTGAAACTGAGAAGCGAACTCCCTTTAATACTGTCTATAATCCATTTAAATTGTTGGCGATGTTTGAATAATATGGTCGAGATAATTTTTAGAATTGATGCATTTGTCAAACATATACATACATATATGTGAAAAGAAATGGAACCAAAAGACATATTCACATAACAGTCATGTGTATTTACCATTAACATTTTTACCACCACCACTTTCGATGCCAGACATCATTTTACAAAACCTGTTACCTTCTATGTTAGCTGAAGATAAATGTCCAGCATACTATTGCGTGAAATAAATCATTTCAAGAGCATGGAATCGATGAAATGAAATGAAATAGTATATCAGTGGAAAGAAGCCACAACTAAATCAGTTTTTAAAAAAATAGACACGTAAATAGTTATTAAAAGTACCAGGATTATAAGTTTATACGCCAGACGCGCGTTTCGTCTACATAAGACTCATCAGTGACGCTCAGACCAAAATAGTTAAAAAGCCAAATAAATACAAAGTTGAAGAGCATTGAGGATCAAAAATTCCTAAAAGTTGTGCCAAATATGGCTAAGGTAATCTACTCCTGGGGTAAGAAAATCCTTAGTTTTTCGAAAAATTCAAAGTTTTGTAAACAGAAAATTTATAAAAATTACCATATAATTGATATTCATGTCAACACTCAAATGCTGACTACTGGGCTGGTGATACCCTCGGGGACGAAACGTCCACCAGCAGTGGCATTGACCCAGTGGTGTAAATAGTTATCAAAAGTACCAAGATTATAACTTTATACGCCAGACGCGCATTTCGTCTACATAAGACTCATCAGTGACGCTCAGACCAAAATAGTTAAAAAGCCAAATAAATACAAAGTTGAAGAGCATTGAGGCTCAAAAATTCCTAAAAGTTGTGCCAAATATGGCTAAGGTAATCTACTCCTGGGGTAAGAAAATCATTAGTTTTTCGAAAAATTCAAAGTTTTGTAAACAGAAAATTTATAAAAATTACCATATAATTGATATTCATGTCAACACCGAAATGCTGACTACTGGGCTGGTGATACCCTCGGGGACGAAACGTCCACCAGCAGTGGCATTGACCCAGTGGTGTAAATAGTTATCAAAAGTACCAGGATTATAATTTTATACGCCAGACGCAAACGTAAGCGTTTGCTTTTAACAAAAAATTACCAGGGAATAGTTTTGAAAAAATCTATAATTTCGTCCTTAAATGGGCGATACTTGGTACTTATTCACTTGATCTACTAGATCGACTAGGCTAGACATATGGAAAGATAAGTTACTATAGATTGTGCAAGAAAACGATTTAACTTATCAAGACAAATGCCACAAATGATGATATACCATAACAATCATGTTTCCGAGAACAAAATAATAGATAAGAAGGATAAGAAATAGCCTTCACAAAAATAGACCAACTGGCAAGATATGTCAATTAAGAATAACGGGAATCTTAAACACAAAGATAAACTACTCAGACAGAAATAGGAGAAGCACAAGGCTATATGTTATCTAAAATGTAAAAGTAGAAATGCTTCAATCGAAATCTAAATATGGTAGCTTGGTTACATATATACTACATTCATACGTAGTAAATTTCACTTTTATGTATTAAAACTGAGTAGTTAACTGGTCGATAATTGAACTGGTTGTAAACATTCATCAAACTGGCTATAAGAAAAGACGAGCACTTATTGGAAAATCTATCTGGTCAAATTCATTGAGTAACAGAAAGAGCTCTTAGATCGGCACTTTGTGTCTTTTGTTTTAATGATGTTTTTAATTCTTCCTGCCAAACAAATGAGTGAGGCCGTATAAGTTCAAATCGACTTTAAGAGGGTTTTTTTTAACTGTGACATTATTGTCTCAAGTAAGGCGTGCCTTGAGTGTCTACATACATGCTTAATACTTCCACTTTCTACATTTATCTGTCTTAAATAATAGGTATGTAATTCAGTAGTTGTAGTTGGTTGCTTTCTATCATATTTGTTTGATCATTAAAATAAGACTGTTTTGATTAATCGTCTAAATCATTTAACATTTTATCACGATCGTTTTCTATTTTTATCAAGAAATTTGGATTCTTATTGATTGTTAACGTTACCATACAGTGATCTTTGATCGCTTGAAATATGTCGTTAGTACCTTTATTGATAGTTGTATCATTGTCAATCATTCTACTTATTTTATATGATAGTATATAAACACAGAACAGGACAGTGATACAAACAGTGAAAATGAATATCACGAAGAAAGAGACGTATTTGTAAACCGGACAAAACTGCATATCGATGTGTCATTAAATGTTCAGCGATTATCCATATAGTGCAGATGCGGATTTTACAGCAATATCTAAACACAATTCATTGCAATCTGTCGAATTCAGCTTGTTTTTTGAGATCCGATAATTTATAATGATTTAAAAAAAAAATGGAGGATTATTGTCAGTAAATACAAAATACAAAATATGACAACTGTTAAACCAGATCCATACAGTTAATAATGGCTTTTAATAGACGATTAACTAAAATGGTATTTCATAGTATGGACGATCTTAAAACGCAGATTTAATTGTTGTTACTACGTCTGCTAAATATTATTGTTGATTTGATAATCTGTATAGATCTTTGGTTGTGACAAACACATCTTATAATTCCTATCGACATTACAGAGAACAGAAAGGTGATTCTGTTACATCGACACTTCAAAACGGTTTGTTAGAATACCATGGCCGAATAGGATAATAACGGATCTATATTTGTGTTTGATCCGTTTAATAATCATGAATTGACCATCTCTTTGCACATAATACCGAAGTCAATGTCAATTACGTTGATAGAGTGATGAAGACCATCAAAATCAAGATTTATAGATATTTCCCAATCAAAATGTCATCCACCTACTAAGACGATTTGCATAAATTTGCAGACCGCTACAATAGAGCGAAATGACTCCGAATAGAGTATCTTAAATTAAAGAAACTATCTTGACATGGGTAAAACAAAGTGTGATGAAAGCAGAGGGAAAAATTAGAATCTTTTTTGCTTTCAAGTTAGAGATAAAGTCAGATTCAATTACATTTTATAGAGAATGCGACGTAAAATAGTTTCGAGAGATATATGTACTTTAACAAAGCAGGTTACGTGGTAGTTGTCAGTAAACAGACAATAAGGATTTCCAGGATAAAGATAAAATCAGAATTAAATACAATTAAAATCATATACAGTTGATGGGTGCTGGATAGTACGACATATAAAATATAGAGAGATTTTTGAAAGGAGATGAAATGAACAAAAGTGCATGAATAAAAGATCTCCTCTAGGATTTTTGCATGTGGTCTAAATAATTCTGATTATTAGGTGAAAGACATAAAAACTGAATAATCTGTTGAGATACATAATCTGACTGTGCATATGCTAAGATGTAAATAACATCTGCATAAGTAAACTGTACATAAGTAAAGATTAATATAAAATGTACATATGAAAAGATTAATATTAACTATACATATGTAAAGATGACTATAAACAGTACAAATGTAAGGATTATTATCTTCTCTTATAGATTTATGGGGATATGGTAGGTTAACTTCACGTAGTGACTATATATATTTGGTATAGGGTGCCCTAAACAATACATGGTAAGTTATCGTAAAGGATTAGCAACCATACGGGGTTAGTATACGGAGTTACTGCCCTTTCAAAACAAAATTGAAATCTGAAAGGTTTAAACAGACGTAAAAATGCATTCATAAAACAAATTTAAAGCTAACACGTTGTTATTGATGGCATTGTTTATGCCTCATCTTTGATAGTAGAGGAACATTATGTTGTCTGGTCTGTGAGTCCTTCCGTTCGTCTGTGCGTCCGTCCGTGCGTCCTTCCGTGCGTCCGTCTGTCCCGCTTCTAGTTAAAGTTTTTGGTCAAGGTAGTATTTGATGAAGCTGGAGTCCAATGAACTTGAAACTTAGTACACTTGTTGCTTATGATATGATCTTTCTAATTTTAAAGCCAAATTAGACTTCTGACCCCAATTACACGGTTCACTGAACATAAAAATGAAAGTAGGAGTTTCAGGTTAAAGTTTTTGGTCAAGGTAGTTTTTGATGAAGTTGAAGTCCAATCAACTTGAAACTTAGTACACATGTTCCCTATGATATGATATTTCTAATTTTAATGCCAAATTAGATTTTTTACCCAAATTCACGGTCCACTGAACATGGAAAATGATAGTGAGAGTGGAGCATCCGTGTACTTTGGACACTGTTGTATTTGTAGAGACAAATGGAAATATGTTCTTTAACATGTCAAAACAAAGTATTGAAGACTTAAAATAACTTTCATAGGCCGATAGTCTAAATACCACATGTGAAGACAGTCGGAAAGATAAATTCGTTACACGGTGTGCTAGTGACCTAATAGGATATATATGGGTCAGTAAATTCCATATTGGGATACGGCCTTCGCTCTCACCTCATATAGATTTTACTGACCTCATATATATCGTATTAGGTCAATAACACACCATGTAACTAATAATGAAAAACTGTACATTTAAAGTATTACATATTAAAACTGTTTATAAAAATATTTACTGTAGGTAAAAATTTTCAGAGGTGCACATTATGTTTATAGAAATAAGAAGATCTTGTATGAGTACCAATGAGAAAACTCTCAATTCAAGTCATAATGTGTAATAAGTCAATACTTATATATATATATATATATATAGGTCAAAATACGGCCTTTAACATGGAGCATTGGCTCTCACCGAGCATCAGGATATAAAGTGTCCCAAAATGCATCTTAACGGATATATAGGCTATACATACAGCTTTGCCGATTACAGATTACAAATATTTGTTTAAATTTAGAGTGTTTATAATGCACCTTAATTAATGTACATCTAGAATGTTTATACTTAACTATATGTGTCTCACCGATCCACTACTACATGTAGTAAGGGGATATTATACTATGCTGACCTTTGTTTTCATATAATTCTACTTGATGTAACAAAGCCGTCATGTACTGGTCATAATTTGTATGTTAATCATTGGTGGTTTCTGCATCCTAACAGAAACTAAATTGTCAGTAATAGCAATCAGAAGTCTTTTTTTTTAATTTGCTATTGGCTTTAAAATACATATATAATAAATAGGTTTAAGGGGAGACATATCTTTTCTCTCCTTTGTGTATAGTTTGTCCTAAAATTCGTTTAGTTATAACTATTGCATCAAGTTGGTAGTGTGTCTCTTTGTTCTTTATATTACTTATTGATATCTTTTTTCAGAGTCAAGTATAGACCTAAGCATCTACGATTCAGAATATGATATTTTGTCATTCAATACATTTTGATAAGGGATAAAGGAAAAGGTATGTGACCTTGACAATTGTATTGCCCTAGCTTTATAAGGAAAAAGCGATGCAGCAGTATAACCGTTTATTCATGAAGTAAAATGTGTGTGAATGTGGTTAGATGTGAAAGTACAAATGACAATCATAAGTTTTACAATAATAGCAATCAAAACCATACTGCTGGTGGACGTTTCGTCCCCGAGGGTATCACCAGCCCAGTAGTCAAAATTTAGGTGTTGACATGAATATCAATATTGTGGTAATTTTTATAAATTTCCTGTTTACAACACTTTGAATTTTCGAAAAACTAAGGGTATTCTTATGATCTTATCCCAGGCATAGATTACCTTAACCGCATTTGCACAACTTTTTGTAATTTTGGATCCTCAATGCTCTTCAACTTTGTACTTGTTTGGCTTTATAAATATTTTGATATGAGCGTCACTGATAAGTCTTATGTAGACGAAACGCGCGTCTGGCGTACTAAATTATAATCCTGGTACCTTTGATAACTATTAAGATTATCTTACGTGTTCATTTTCAAAAAGAGTATAGGAATGAAAACTACAAAATTTAGTATAACAATAATGTTCCTATTGAAATTATCACCTTAAAAGTGTGTTGTATAATGTGTTTACAATACCAAAAAAACAATACCAATGCATGAAGTCATAGTGTGTGCAAGTACATGTTTCACTGTTCAGCACTGTAGTATGAAAAACAACCATAATATAGTATTGTACCAGTATAGCAATTCAGTATAATAAAAGTTTCTAATAGTTACACGAACAAAGTTCAAACAAGAAGTTACACGTTAGTTGTACTGTAGTTTATGAACCAGCGAGTGCTCACTTATTTTGACATGTTGTATTAATGCAGGACTGTAGTTTCAAAATTAACAAGCGTGTGTAGTCTACCAAAATACCAAAAATAAACAAAGAGGGTTTATCGCGACTCTAGGACTTTATGCAATGAGGCAATAATTGTTTAGTAAATATTCATACATCAAAATGTCAAAAATAAGTTTGCCGACACAAAAAAAAAACATGGTTCCGTTATCGGACGACAAGAATATGTGTAGTATCAAAAATACGCATAATAATCATCAAGAAAACAATTCAAAAGATTATTCCCTTACTTTCTAACATGCAATGATGAAATTAACTTACTCCATTGTGTTCCAAAATTTCCAAATACGAAATAATATAGCACTAAGCTCCTTGCCAAACGTAAACATGTGTTATGATAACAGTAAGTATGAGTCCGATTACGGGAAAAGACAACATTTCCGGAATTACAAAAAAAAAACAACAATATGTAACATTACAACGATTACTAATGGTTTGATTAAATACAATAATAAGCAAGGTTGACAGGTTTAGCGCTATAAAACCAGGTGCAATTCAACAATTTCTACATTTGAAAATACCTGTACCAAGTCAGGATTATGACAGTTGTTGTCCATTCGTTTGATGTGTTTTATCATTAGATTTTGTCTTTTGATTAGGGGCTTTGCGTACTGAATTTTCCTCGGAGTTCAGTATTTTTGTGATTTTACTTTTTACTAGCTGTCGTTTAAGCCGACCCACTTTTTAATTCAATTTTGTTATCAATGTGATTACCCATCATTATGAAAACCCTGAGGCTACAAAAGTTTACTGATGTTTCCAGTCAGGATTATACTTCGTCAAAATTATATCCCCATAACTCTACCTGTTTGTTTCAAAATCTTGAAAATGGAAGTCGCTGCATGGATGACGCGCTGTCGATTAGCTCTAGAAAGCCGATAAATTTATCCCCTTGATCATTGTAATTTAAAAGACAAATATATCTACTAGCAATAGAGTATCATCTAATTACTTTTGGATCTTTTGATGCATTAAAATAAGTACCGCTAATGTCATTAAACATAATAATATTTGTTTGGTTGTCAGGGGAACTTGCACACACTCAATATTATTTAGTAAAACATTCAAAAAGATGACTTTAACTTAACAACTTGAAAGCCTTGGTTCAGTAGCGGCTGTTATGCGGCAACTGTCTTTCAATGAATAAGAAATCGAAGCTAAGGAATATTGTATAAACTGGTAGATATATACCCCCATATGCAGGCGCTACTGGAATGATTATACAAAGAAAGCGAAATTTCACAATTAGAGAGCTGCAATCTTACCAGTTTTGCTGGGTTTTTTAATGTGATATCTGTTTTCATGAATTGCTAGACCTCTCACCTGTATGACAGTCGCATCAAATTCCATTATATTGGCAACGATGCGTGAACAAACAAATAAGACATCATAGGTAAAAATGTCAAAAATAGGATTACAGCAGTCAACATTTTGTTAACCACTATCAAAACAAACAAACATGTAACAAAGAAGCACAAAAAGGCATATAAAAAATTTTACAACCAATTTAATTGCTTTTTTTATTAAGCATGTGTGTAGGTTAACATTAACTTTGATGTGGAATCGCGCGTTTGACATACATCAGTGGATCAGCATGTAAACGTCTTGAACACCCCAAATTTCTAATTGTATGATTTTCTTTAAACGTAGAAAGTGAGAACAAAATTGGATTTACCTTTACCATAACTCGGCGTCCATCGTATTACACTGTCGTAGACTTTTAAAACAAATTAATATCTGAAACCCCCTTACAAATTTCAACGCAAAAAGAAGCAGATGGTAACAAAAATTATAATCGAACTTATTCTGAATAATTATTTATGTGTCCAGTAAAAGCGAAAGTTTTTTTCTGACAACCAAACAACATGGACAACGAAGCAAAAATTGGAACATAAGGAAACAACATAAATAAAGAAAACCTTAAAAATTGAAAATGTTAATTTCTATTTACATATGATTACCTTAAAAAAATTCAAACGATTCCTTTTTTTCTGTTTTGCTGTACTAAATCACAATTTGGTCACGTTATTGTGCAGTCTATTATCACATAATCTGCTATAAAAAGTAAGAACATGGTTACAGCAATGATTATTGCGTCAAGAAAATTATTTAATCAAAGCATGCATTTGTACTTAACTAAGGCTGATATGCACTAATATATGTATTACAAATCCATAACGTATACTATCAATATTTAAAAACAATTATTATGAGAGGGCAAATGTCACAATCAAAATTCGAAAAACAAGCAATTTCATTAATTCAGTGGTCAAAAAATTATAAAGGACATTGGATTTAGGGAGGGGATATTTTGAAGACAAAATATTTTTGTATCCTGAATGTGAATCAATAACTTGATCCATACACAGTAATAATAATTTAATAAGCTCAAATTGCAAATTAAAAACATATGTGATGGTTGTCTCTAAAAGAAAATGCGAAAAAATTAAAAAATAAGATCAATTTTGCAAGAATAAATAATCCGGCTATATGAACCTCTCGTTCCTTATTATAACGATTTTCAGTTCCCTTTCACTTTATAATTGTGCTAACTCCTTTTACTCTGATATTTATATTTGAAACAAGTTTAAGACATTCAATTTACGACAATTTGATTAACACAATGCAAAATTGATTAATTTACAGTGATTAGGTATTTAATCTTTATTCTCGTATGTTGAATGCTCCTAATGATTTATTCTATTAGTATATTAAGGTGACTTATGGTTGATAGTACTGCATGTACCATAGTATTAGCGATAATTTAGCTAAAGATGGTACAATTTTGATTGTGAATATATATGGCATATAATCGTATGTGATTTAAATGACGTTATTTCAGTGGTTATATTCTGATGTTTATCTCTCACACCTAAGATCAGGTTACACTAATTATTGTAAAATGATATGACGCAATAGTCCCCCAACTAGCCATAAATACACAATCAATTTAATTTGAATGCCTTCTAATTAATTCTAGTGTACGTAACAATAAAATTCAATATTGAATTCTTCACCAGTTGGCATAACATGTCAGATGTTTAAATTTTCTCTTAAAGATGTAAATATTTGTTTATAAGGATATTTCGTAACGACAAGAATATAGTATAATTGAAGTCATTCAGAAATAGTTTAAATAAAAATTACCTATAAGAATACATTTTTTCTGATATATTACGGTTAAATTGTGTTTTGATTTTGATTGTATTTAATCGGGTGAATAATACATTATTGCCCAACCTTTTCTTATATTTTGTTAAAAAGAAAGTCGTACATTCTATGTAAGATATTATATCAGACAACCACTCACTTTGAATTGTCTCGCCAAATGTATTGCTATATTTACAATTTATGACAGCAATGTTAAGTCTGCACAAGATGTGTTATATCAGTCTATTCACATCTGTTTTATTCTGTTTAGGTCATTATCTTAATTCCCCATATAGGATCGACGCTTCTAAAACTAATATCGTTTCAATTGCAATAAGCAACTGGAAACCAACTTATAATGCAATTCATCGCTGAACTCTGTTCTTTTATCAGATACCACAAACCATACCCAAAAGTGTCAATTTGTTTGGTTTTTTTTCAATTTATGCATGATTCCCTCTAAAAAGTATTTCTTCCTTTTTGAAATTGCAACGAATGTGATGTAGTCTGTACTAAACGCTATTTATGTTGTACATAAATAAAGGCAACAGTAGTATACCGCTGTTCAAACTCATAAATCCATGGACAAAAAACGAAATCGGGGTAACAAACTAAAACCGAGGGAAACGCATTAAATATAAGAGGAGAACAACAACACAACACTACAATGTAACACACACAGAAACGGACCAAGCACAAGACAAAATCCCACGAGAACAACAAACACAACATCAAAACCAAATACATGAACTTGGGATAGACAAGTACCGTGATAAGTTTGAGGTTTTTACACTTCACTCAACATGGGTCTTACGTATACGACATGCGATTCTGGCGTACAAAATTAGAATCCTAGTATCTTTGGTTAGCTTTTATAATTATGACATATACTATATCAATAAACTAAACATTTCTCAATGAATTGTTAAATCTAGGCTAGAAATCAATGTCCAATATTGATTCAGAAAATCTGTGTAACGGTAAACAAATATTACCCTAGTTTTTATGGTTCGTTAAAAATATTTTTTTTATGAATAGAATCATGTTTGCTTAACGTCAATGTGAAAATATTGCATGCTTATTAAGGACAGCAACTAACAAATCAACAAGTAATCTTAAAGGTAGGTTCTGTTCAACAAGTAATCTTAAAGGTAGTTTCTATTCAACAAGTAATCTTAAAGGTAGGTTCTGTTCAACAAGTAATCTCAAAGGTAGGTTCTGTTCAACAGGTAATCTTTAACGTAGGTTCTGTTCTTCAAGTAATCTGGTCAATGCATCGATTCGGATGAAGGTAGGAAAAATTAACAGCCACTTGAAACAAAGGTAATGTTGGATAGAGGCACCCATTAAAAAAGTGTTTGGTTAGTTCTTAAATGTGCATAGATCGTGGCGCTAGTCCTTCACGGTCGCGTACTAAGTGGACTTGGCTGTGTACAAAAACTTAGTCAAACGGACATTTCTTTTTATTAGGAATGCATTGACACAGGAGCCAAATTCGTGTGACTCTAATTGTCTACCCCTGTCAACTCTTTGTGTTTATGAACATTAAGAATTGACCACGATTTTTGTTTCGTTAATTTACATAATTATCGTAATTTTCATGAGTAGATTAATTTCTCAATAATTACGAATGAAAAATCAACTAATACTTAAATTACAAGAGCATATATCATAATTACACGGGTTACCTGCACTTGATCTATTTTGGGGTTGTTTGATGGTTATATGTTATTAAGTAGAAAAGTCAAAATTTAAAACAAAACATTGTTTCCTTAAATGTCCTGTACCAAGTACCAAGAATATGGCAGTTGTTATCAAATATTTCTTTTCTATAAATGTTGGCTTTTGATTTTGTCGCACTTCAGAGTTTCTGTTGTTCCGTTGTTTTCCTCTTATATTTGATGTGTTTTCCTCAGTTTTAGTAACCTGGAACTGTTCTTTATCAATCGATTGATGACTTTTGAAGCGCGGTATACTACTGTCGCCTGCATTTACTACATATAAAAGATACAATCATTGAAGGGTTTACATATTTATCTTTTATGAGTAATATGAAATTGGCTTGATGTAAAGCATTCATTGATTCACATGAATTTTAAAGTTGCCCAATTGACAAAATCTGTTGTATTATCATTAATGTCCCCCCCCCCTAATTTTGACCCAAATCTCCCATTTCAAACATATTATTTCGTCACAATCCTTATAATGCAGGGGAATTCATTCAACGTGTATAATACATAACAATTTAACTAATTTCGAAAAATTCTACTGACGTGGAAAGGTGACACAAGGCCGCCAAAAGCTGAATTTTTAATTCAGTTTAGGTGTCCTAGTGGTCTAGAGCCTATTTAAAGTAATAATGAGGGTTTGGATGGGGTTAAATGATTAAAGAATAATGCCCTTAAAAAATGAAGATTAGAGAATAATGGGCAAAAAAAATGAAGATTAGAGAAAAAAGGGGTAAATTTTTTAAAGATTAGAGAAAAAAGGGGTTAATTTTTTGAAGATTAGAGAAAAAAGGGGTGAAAATTAAATGTTTACAGAATAACAGACTCCCCCATCCAGACCCTCAATAATGAATGTAATATGCGTGTTCAACCTGTATCGCCATCATTGGTAATGCAATGAATAGATCGGTCGTAGATAATGTCATTTGTAAGGAGATTTTCTTACTGTGTTTAAGACCCATTGTTGGCCTTCGACTGTTTTCTGTTCCTTGGTCGGGTTGTTGTCTCTTTGACACATTCCCCATTGCCGTTCCAATTGTATAACCAAACCCTGTGAAAGGCATTCCATTTATCTATATGTGATAATGGATGTAAGCATTTGATTATGACGGTATTCAATTTCCTGTAATCTATAAAGCATTGTTTGCTTGTGCAATCTCTTTATCCATAAAAAAAATTAGTGAAAAAGCGTCTAATATTTAATTGAAATTAAGACTTTATTATCATTTACTTAAGTCATCTTTTGCATTCTTTCCTTGTCTTAAGCTGTCAGAAATCTCACTGTTCAAATCATGATTTTATTAAAGCCGATATACTTCAGCTTCATAATGTTGATTACAAGAAAATCTTAAATCAATTATTTTAAGAAAAAAGAAAAAAAATTAGTGAATGATATGCATGTACAATAATTCCACAGGGAATTAACATTGAATATTTTGTTCAATATATTAAAAACAAAACGGTTTGCATGAAAGAACTATTTCGAGATATAAAAACTATGAAAATTGTACTGTTTTATGTTTTGACTAATTACTCTTTACCGATGCAGCGCGCTTCCATCTTCTTTTTATTAGCTTTTTATTATTAGTTTCATATTGGCAGCAACATCTTACTAACTAAGCTGGCGATTATGCTTTGAAAAATAGCTTCTATATTACGTGTTATAAATGTATAATATAAGATCTTGGAGTTATATTAGTCGAGTTATATCAAAAGAAACGTCAGAAAAGTTATACGTCTTGTAATACACACAAGTTTGAGCCTTCAATGAACATTGTTTCTCACTTTTTTTCTGAATCATAAACCACTTTTGTAATTATCATCAAAGCTCCCACTTACATCATAAGAGGTTATATAAAAAAGAAGATGTGGTATGATTGCCAATGAGACAACTATCCAGAAAAGACCAAAATGACACAGACATTAACAACTATAGGTCACCGTACGGCCTTCAATAATGAGCAAAGCCCATACCGCATAGTCAGCTATAAAAGGCCCCGATAAGACAATGTAAAACAATTCAAACGAGAAAACTAACGGCCTTATCTATGTAAAAAAAAAAAAAAAAAAAAAAAAAAAAAGAACGATAAACAAATATGTAACACATAAACAAACGACAACCACTGAATTTACAGGCTCCTGGCTTGGGAAAGGCACATACATAAATAATGTGGCGGGGTTCAACATGTTAGCGGGATCCCAATCCTCCCCATAACCTGTGACAGTGGTATAACAGTACAACATAAGAACGAACTATAAAAATCAGTTGAAAAAGGCTTAACTCATCAGATAGACAAAAATACAAATGGACGTGGCCGGGTACTTCTTATAAAAGTAAGTTGTTTTCGCACAGATATATATGATAATCAATAACATGAAAAAGGCAAATACTTTAGCTTGCATTGGAGTTTCAAATTGTCTGAATAAAGGCAACAGTAGTAAATCCGTGTTACAAACTAAAACCGATGAGACATCAATTATAAGAATCATTCGGTTGATGCTATTGCTGTTGAACGTTTCTTCCTCGGGGGTATCACTGGTCCGATATTCAGCACTTCTGTGTCCACATGAAATATCATTGATACGATAACTCCCTGTACATTGATTGCTTTTAACATGTCTTGAATTCAATAGGTTTCATCAATATCTAGATGGCCTTTGCCAGATTTCACACGTGCTGTCGGAATATTTTAGTTTTAAAGCTCTTCAACTTAAATTTTGTATTTGATTATTGGCCACTGATGCGTCTCGTGTATATGAAACACACACATTAGCTTGCAAGCAAAATTATAAGCCTTGCATCTTTGATGAGGTATTTAACAAATTGTATCCACTATTAATTGATGGACGAGAGTTTCACCAACCCAGAAGTCTGCACTCTTGTGTTGACATGAAATATTGATACAATTTTTCTTTGTAAAATTACGGTTATTGAATTTTGAATCGCTCAAATGACTACAGTTTGTACTTTCTTATGTTTGATGTTTAGTGCGCTAAGTCTTCATATTTTATTTGACTTTCAAATGTGATGGTTCGGGCGATGCTGGTTAGTCTTGTGCAGATGAAAACGCGCGTCTATCGTGCAAAATTTGCGAGCCCTGTATCTTTGATTGTAATATTTTTTTATATATCTTTGTAAATTGCATTCATTATAAACTACTAAAAGGCACATCTTGCCTTGTTATCTGGTTTTATGTCTAGGTTTGTCTGGATTATCAACAAGTATGAAAAGATATTCTTGTCTTACGGTAATGATAAATGGATTTATATCTATTCTCAAAATAAATGTTTGTTGATAAAAGATTGGATATGGCTTTCTCAACAGTCGTTGTAAACATCATCAAAATTACGTATGCGAGAAAAACTACAAAAACTTTGATGGAACATTATTTCTCTCAAACTTGAAAATTGATTTATTCTCATTCGTTGCCATTCGATCAACAAGCTTGAATCTTGTAAAATTTCCATAAAATTCTCGTGGATATTTTTTACTGAACCTTTTTATTGTTTCAATATCACGATGTTTACTTTTTCCTGTTTTCTATACGAATAAACACAACTTAACAGGAGCAATAAAGGAAAATAAATAGCATGTCACGACATTAACCTTAATTACTCACTTAATTCTCAATCAAATGATAAGCCTCTGATCGTTATCTGTATAATGGTATGGTAACTTGGTTGGATAATGAAGTGGTACACATCCATCAAACTTGTCAAAACAGATAAAAGGATTCAAATATTCCATGTTCTGTGAAATTAAACTGATTAAAATTGGAAAGAGTATTTCTAGGGTCATTGAATCAATAATTACAACAAAAGCAGAACGATCGGAATCGACATGAAAGCTAGAAACGGACAAAATGAATAGCAAACGGGGCAATATAAACATAAAATAAACGATTGCCACCTCAAATACATTGCATATTAATATGTGTCAATGCAAAATAATCCAATGTTTAATTAAGAAATGATAAACTCAATATCAGCTTCCGTTTTATAGATGCATTATCGTCTATCGATGTCGATTTCGATTTTGTTTCGGCATTGAGAATCATCTACACAAGATCTACAAGTATTAAATGTTTGAAAGCGTTAGTCGACTACGTATTGACGTTTTGGCGACCATTACCTTGAAAATTGTAATAGATACCCTTATATAAAACTTTAAACCTTAATAAATAGTCAGGAAGACAAGATTTACATATTTCGAATATGATATTCATCCGCGGACTCTTTACAGGAGTTACATTAGACAAACATTGTTGTCCTCATTCTTTTTAATTTTAATTTTGAAAACTACAATTGATAGAGCGATGCCTTAAAAAGTGTGCAACAATAAATTATCGACAAGTCCGTCTGTATGACCAGTGACGTTTTATAAGATTGCATGCATTGGACTTAAATAACAATTTGATACCATTTATTTTTCATAGTGAGCAACATTCTACGGCTAAATAAATGGGGTGAGAGAAAAATAGGAAATATATTCCGTTATTAATAAGCAGGCATTAAACAACTACAGCTATCTTTATAAAATGTTATTAATGAAAAGTGATAGCATAGTGTCTAAATGACATCTTTAGTAAAATTAACTGAAATTTTTCATATTTGTGAGGAAGGTAAATTCAATATTTGATTTTCGTAGTAATACAGATCCGTGACTAGGATATAATTTAAGCCCTACCTTAAATAGACCCATTGGGATATTCTAAAGATGTAGCATATCATGCACGATAATTTACTGCATGTCAATATAATGGAATTTGATGCGACTGTCGTACAAGTGAGAAGTTTAGCTAGCTATAAAGCCAGGTTCAATTCAACATTTTCTACACAAGAAAATGCCTGTACCAAGTCAGGAATATGGCAGTTGTCATCTTTTCGATTGATGTGTTTAAGCTCTTTATTTTGCCATTTGATTAGGGACTTTCCGTTTTGAATTTTCCTCGGAATTCAGTATTTTTGTGATTTCACTTTTTACTTCTGCTACATGTATTAGAATTAGGTCAGTTATATCTAGTTTATAAAACCAATGTAAACACACATATATATATCCCGATAATAAAACTGATCTGATCATATCTTTATTTTCACCGGTCATTGATCAATTTAGTTATTGTGATTAAGTTAAGTTTCTGGTTTCATCTCGGAGATAGTTCAATTATACTTTGTCAATAGAATCATTGTATGATGCACATGTAAGTCTAACCTTGTTCCTGACCTCCTTTTAATGGTTCATTGAATTAGTTATTTCAAACTGAGACAAATACTCATTTTAATGACTGCAATGATCCTGTGTAATATAAAAATAGGGAGATGTGGTATGTACGATCACCAATGAGACAACTATTGGTAATATAAAAATAGGGAGATGTGGTATGTACGATCACCAATGAGACAACTATTGGTAATATAAAAATAGGGAGATGTGGTATGTACGATCACCAATGAGACAACTATTGGTAATATAAAAATAGGGAGATGTGGTATGTACGATCACCAAAAAGACAATAGGGAGATGTGGTATGTACGATCACCAATGAGACAACTATTGGTAATATAAAAATAGGGAGATGTGGTATGTACGATCACCAATAAGACAATAGGGAGATGTGGTATGTACGATCACCAATAAGACAATAGGGAGATGTGGTATGTACGATCACCAATAAGACAATAGGGAGAAGTGGTATGTACGATCACCAATAAGACAATAGGGAAATGTGGTATGTACGATCACCAATAAGACAACTATTCCTGGGTAATATAAAAATAGGGAGATGTGGTATGAACGATCACCATTAAGACAACTATTCCTGGGTAATATAAAAATAGGGAGATGTGGTATGCCTGATCACCAATGAGACAACTATTCCTGGGTAATATAAAAATAGGGAGATGTGGTATGCATGATCACCAATGAGACAACTATTCCTTAAAGACCAGATTATTTACAGTTTACGGCTTTCAACATTGAGCAAAACCAATATTGTACACTAGGTTACAAAAGGACCGGAATGAAAATATGTGAAATATATGAAAAAACGACGTCCTAATTTATACACAATTTATTTTTTTAGGGCTTTTGGGGAAGCTGCTCGGATAATTTATAGCTCAATGTTCATGTTGAACTACAGTTGTTTTCATCCTTTGGTCCTGTTATTGATAGTCGTCTCTTTGGGAAGTATACTACATAGCCTTTTCATAATTTATCCATGTCGGTGTTTGTAAATATGTCATAATCAGCTGATGTACTGTATTATTATTCGGTTATTGAACTGCGCTCCAAGCAGCATCTAACTATTTTTGTTTTCTTAAGCTGGTAAACCTATTGCGTGAATACAGACCTGATGTTGCAGCCATGGTTCAACAGATACAGTATTAAGATAGAATATTCATATTGTTCTGATTAAATACCGGTGAGCTGTCTAAAAGGTTATTAAGTACATTTTGACATGTTTATTCAATAAGAACTTGTATCATAACTGTTACAAGAAATTAAACTATTATATTGAAAGCGTATATATTCTTACTGTAACAACAAAGGAAATCGATTCAAAATACCTATTTATATACATTCTAAATATATTAATAGTATATAATTAAAGCATACATCTTAAACGGTGTATATTTACTCCAATTAAATCATGTGTATAATTCATATATAACAGGTTCCATTTCTCAGTGACCCTTAAATTAGGGTTCGCATTCATTATAACTTTAAATGTATAATTCCACGATTGATATATTGTATGTTGTCACGTATTGTTTATCGATAGTTTACACTTTTAGGATATCGATAGGTTTATAAAGCAGTTCTTTCAAATCAGAAAAGTTGATCGGAATCTTTTATAAATGGTTATTTCTTAGTATGTAAGATTTAAGTGCTGTAATTCTGTTTATTGAATCAAGTTAAGGATTGATTACCTGTATTAACAATAAAAACAATTAGTCGAATTAAAATCCCTTCAAACGTGACACAGAAAAGCACCCAGGCAGAAGGAAGCTTAAAACCGGCCGGTGAGTGGAGAGAAGTCTTATTGACTACTAATTGTTTTTATACCGGCAATTATTGATACGTTTGTGCAACAAACATTTACTACAAGAACTTTTATGTTGATTCTGGTAGCAGAAAATAGCGTTTTCACATAATAATTTCCTGTCGTAATATCATTCTGAATAATCAGCAATTTATACAACTGTTTCTGTTTTTTATTTCTAGTTTGTTTTGGATTATTACGATTTGATGGATAAAAAAATCTGACAAAAAGGTAAGCAGCAGTGATTTTTATTCTATTCATATATTTCTATATGTATCATAACTGATTTCATTGATTTTGTTCTTAATATTTTGTTTTTTTGGCTAATGAACAAAGACTAATTTTATTATTTGAAACCACAGATATAGTTCGATAACGAATTTAAAATACAACCTGGTCGTATTGTCTTTTTACTTCAATACTACTTTTGTTCTAATAAAATGTCGTCGTTTATGTCTCAATAGGCGGCTCGTTTGAATCAAAAAATTCAACGAGGCTTAATAAAAATGCATGTTGTACGTAGAATTACTTAATTTATAGAATAAACTTGTCCGATCTTTTAAAGATATAAACGCACACTGAAACGTAATATTTTAAAATATTATTTAAATCTGACTTTAAGTTATGCTTTTTTGCATGACTTAATTCGCTAATAGGTTTAATCGTGTTTACAAGTTGCATACCAGGATATTCGATCACAAATTATTTTCTATTTTCGATTTAAAAAACTTGAACTGAAATGACTTCTTACTTGAATGTATATAAATAAGTTTACATATATGCTGTCGAAAGGAACAAAAAGTAAAGATCAGAGTGTCAGATAACAGTTTTCAACTTATTCATAATGTTATTTTAAAATGTCATATTGAAGTCAAATTAACCTATTTTCAAATAGTGTCCTTCAAGTTATCGTCCAAACCCTACGGATTTTAATTTCCGTAATTTGTTTAGTTTACTTCAAGTTCTCGCTCAGAGCCTCTCAATATAATTGTTCGATATTCTACTTGTTTTTCTCGGTGAGTCTCATCTGATACACATTGTATTACTTTTAAGTGGTACGTAACAAAGGTGGCATGCATTGATAATAATATTTTACATATGATGCTTTACGTTTATTACAATCCCATAAGTACGTTTTAAAAGATAATTTGAGACACAGCGATCAATGGTTTATTGACGATGGTTAATATGTCGATATACCATCTCTGTAAATAAAACCATCTTATGAATAACTAATCACCAGGTGTGCTTCAAAAATATCCTTGATTGGTGAAGGTGATCAATAGAAGATGTAGACCCGTGGATAATTGATAAAAGTAACACAAAAAATGCAGTGCTAAAAAAACATCGCTATAAAGCGAACTATAAATATAAGGTGCGTCATAAGATTAAGTTTAGTATGTTAATGAAGACGTTTGACACATCAGTTTTGCTCTTTTTTCGTACATCATATGAAATCATGCAATATTAAAAGCTTCGTGGTAGCTCTCAGCATCGAATACTTGACCTTTTCTCTCTCGTTGATTTTGAAAAACTAGATTTGGACTGTTTTTGAAAAACTAGATTTGGACTGTTGTTTCGTTGGCTTTTATTTCTACAGCTACATTGATTATATGATGTTTTTTTCTCTTTGTGAATTTAATGTCATTATGTATACATTTGGGGCCGTATTGATATGAGGTTAAATTTGAATTGTTCGCCTTTCGAAAGTTAATAGCAGGAATCACACAGCACTCAAATTTGACAGGCATTGGATAGATGATCAAACATAACAGGACATTAGATACGTAAAATGCTCTCGTGATACAGTTATTGGCGTAGTTTTTTTTGTTGAAACAAATGTATAACGTCGTTGTAATACGTTTTTTTTTTATTTCTATCCATATGTTTACTAGTTTTAAAACTGTTAAGCAGTCCGAATTATTTCCCTTATTTACACATTATTTGTTTCTGCCACATTATCTAACATATATCTGGATATGCTCGCAGTTGTCAAAATGTTTTCTTATTTCTGCATTTTGCAATGAGATTCGCAAAACTATGATAACATGGATAATGTTTGTAAGATTGCTTTGCATGTTCCACCTGGTGATATGTCGAATTTCCCGCGCATTATTGTTCTACAATACACAGACATCTTATATGTTCCTTTTGCTCATGTAGTTCGTCAAGTATTTATACATCCCTTACTTTGATTTTTTTGGATATAATTGTTCATAATGAAGCTAAATCGTATGTGTAAGTCCTTGAAAGGGCTTCGATACTGACATGATTTGTGGTATACGTTTCTTACAATAAAATAGGTTTTAAAAATGAAGCAATTATACGAAACTAAGGTTCTAGACTTGGAAGCGCTTCGGATTCAACAAATTCTAAAGCATTCTTATCAATTTTGATTTGTTAAACTTTAAATCCCAATAAAACACCACATGGAAAGTTAAAAATTCATGTTCCGATTACATAATAAAGAATAGACAAATTCACCTGTAATATAGGCCTATTAGATTCTTTTTTAAACTAAAATATATACTCTTTCTATATGTTTGGGACTTTTCATGTGTGCAACCAAACTAACAAAAAATGTTTGATTGAAAAGTATAATCTGGTTCATTATGAAGTAGTCAGATCTAGCACCACGTTTCTATACCCATTACGTCATACAGACTAACAGATAGTACAAGCAGGTTTCTCTTCAGATAGGTTTTTGCAATTATGAGAAATAAATCAATCAAATTTGTAATGTTATCGATTATAGATGTGTTTTATTTATAATGATTGTGTAATATGACGTACATTCATTTGTTTGGTTCAAAGAATCATTATTTATAATTGAACGATTTAAAAAAATCTTTAAGGATGTGTGTACCCAAGCTTTACCGATATTGTCAAAATAAACTCAACATCATTCTGTACAAATAAGGAGGTGTGGTATGATTGCCAAATGAGACAAAAGTTAAAATGGAGTGGAATTTGACCATAATAGGCTACCGTACAGCCTTCAACAATGAATCCCGTACCGTAAAGTCGGCTATAAAAGATCCCGACATCAACATCATGTGGTACTCTTTTTATGATATTGATGACGATGAATAATTCAGGCTCGTTCAATTTATATTATTAAAAATGCTTCCTCATCTATTGTTAGCTATGAACGAATCCACAATAGAAGAAATACGTCATTTTGTCAAGGGTCTTCTTTTCTATCTAAGTAGAGATTAACGAACTGATTGCATTCATAAAGAGATCTATTAGTATAATAGGGCTCTGTAGTACAACCTTCTTTATCTAAATTAGATATAGGACAGTTATAAATAAATACCCAATTTTGCATATTTCGTCAACAAAAGAAAATATTTCCGTGATTGATTATAACTATTGTCCCTGTATCCTGTCTTTTGTTCAAGATACCGATACCATTCTTGACCGTATTCGTTCTCTCAAAGAAAATTGATCTATAAATGTCATTTCTGTAGACAAAAATGTTTCCTTGAATATTCGTATCTTTGAAAAATAAATCCACAAGTAGAAATATCTCGGTTATCCAAAGTCTCCTAGCGTATCAACGTAGACTTGTCAACAAACTGAAATCAAGTCGGTAAGTTGGTCAAATGTACAGTGACAATCGCAAAAAAAAGAGTAGAATGAATAAGTCACCATTACTTAGTCACCATGACTTTGTATACCAAAAACATGCATGAACAATTAAAAAAAAAAAAATAAGAATGTTATATCAAGATTTCCTATGGCAATGAAAAACAAGAAATTTACCAATTGATAAAGAAGAAAGAATACCAGAAAATTAATGTTAAAATGTTTCTATCATACCAAAACTATACACTAATTTAGCATGGGCAATTATATCACTAAATACTATTGTAAGTATGATATGTGCAAATATCTAGTGAAGTCATATAACTTGTCTTGATTAAAAACATTTGCCTCCGAGATAACTGATGGATTGACTTTCTCCTATTTTGCTGTTTTGAGCGCTTGCAGTATTATATGTAACATGTATCTTGTAATTGGGTACAGATGGGTTCCGGGTATATCATCTTTTCTTTTATAAACACGTGTAAGTCGGTTAATTATAGGTTTGAACCCAAACCCTTCCCTTTTCAGATGAAACACCCTAGAATCTACTTTTAAAAAAGGTTGGATCTGCGCCACAGATGTCTCACATCTCGCATCGTTTCCACTTCAAAGGTAATTATTGCGTTAAATATGTCTTTAGTTAGCTATAAAATTATAGAATTCAAAACTATATGTTTAAGTAGTAATAATTACTGTGTTGAAATTATATGTTACCTTTTATCTGCACGAGCTCATTAGTTTACACCTGTCATGTAATCATTTAAAGTTCGACTTACTTAAGTGAAAACTATCATTGTCTGTGTAAGCATTAAAATTCGCATTTATTAAATTGTTTGTAAGCATTTATTAAATTGTTTGTAAGCATTTATTAAATTGTTTGTAAGCATTTATTAAATTGTTTGTAAGCATTAAAATTCACATCTTTATTTGTTGTCTGTGTAATCATTCAAATTCGCATCTCTAAAACTGTCTGTGTAAGCATCATTAATATTTTCTATGTAGGCATTTAAATTCGAATATATAAAAGTGTCTTTGTATGCATTAAAATTCACAACCCTAATAGTGTCTGTGTGTGTAAGCATTACAATTCAGAACCATAATAGTGTCTGTATGTGTATGCATTACAATTCACAACCCTTATAATGTCTGTATGTGTAAGCATTACAATTCACAACCCTAATAGTGTCTGTATGTGTATGCATTACAATTCCCAACCCTAATAGTGTCTGTATGTGTATGCATTACATTTCACAACCCTAATAGTGTCTGTATGTGTAAGCATTACAATTCATAACTCTAATAGTGTCTGTATGTGTAAGCATTACAATTCACAACTATAATAGTGTCTGTATGTGTAAGCATTACAATTCACAAGCCTTATAGTGTCTGTATGTGTAAGCATTACAATTCACAACCCAATTCACAACCTAATAATGTCTGTAAGTGTATGCATTACAATTCACAACCCTTATTATGTCTGTATGTGTAAGCATTACAATTCACAACTCTAATAGTGTCTGTTTGTGTAAGTATTACAATTCACAACCCTAATAGTGTCTGTATGTGTATGCATTACAATTCACAACTCTAATAGTGTCTGTATGTGTAAGCATTACAATTCACAACTCTTATAGTGTCTGTTTGTGTAAGCATTACAATTCACAACTCTTATAGTGTCTGTATGTGTATGCATTACAATTCACAACTCTAATAGTGTCTGTATGTGTAAGCATTACAATTCACAACTCTAATAGTGTCTGTATGTGTAAGCATTACAATTCACAACCCTAATAGTGTCTGTATGTGTATGCATTACAATTCACAACTCTAATAGTGTCTGTTTGTGTAAGCATTACAATTCACAACTCTTATAGTGTCTGTTTGTGTAAGCATTACAATTCACAACTCTTATAGTGTCTGTATGTGTATGCATTACAATTCACAACTCTAATAGTGTCTGTATGTGTAAGCATTACAATTCACAACTCTAATAGTGTCTGTATGTGTATGCATTACAATTCACAACTCTTATAGTGTCTGTTTGTGTAAGCATTACAATTCACAACTCTAATAGTGTCTGTTTGTGTAAGCATTACAATTCACAACTCTTATAGTGTCTGTTTGTGTAAGCATTACAATTCACAACCTAATAATGTCTGTAAGTGTATGCATTACAATTCACAACCCTAATAATGTCTGTATGTGTAAGCATTACAATTCACAACTCTAATAGTGTCTGTTTGTGTAAGCATTACAATTCACAACTCTATTAGTGTCTGTATGTGTATGCATTACAATTCACAACTCTAATAGTGTCAGTTTGTGTAAGCATTACAATTCACAACTCTTATAGTGTCTGTTTGTGTAAGCATTACAATTCACAACTCTAATAGTGTCTGTATGTGTATGCATTACAATTCACAACTCTAATAGTGTCTGTATGTGTAAGCATTACAATTCACAACCCTAATAGCGTCTGTATGTGTTTGCATTATAATTCACAACCCTTATAGTGTCTGTATGTGTATGCATTACAATTCACAACTCTAATAGTGTCTGTATGTGTAAGCATTACAATTCACAACTCTAATAGTGTCTGTATGTGTAAGCATTACAATTCACAACCCTAATAGTGTCGGTATGTATATGCATTACAATTTACAACTCTAATAGTGTCTGTATGTTTTTGCATTACAATTAACAACCCGTATAGTGTCTGTATGTGTATGCATTATAATTCACAACCCTAATACTTTCTGTTTGTGTAAGCATTACAATTCACAACTATAATAGTGTCTGTATGTGTAAGCATTACAATTCACAACCCTAATAGTGTCTGTTTGTGTAAGCATTACAATTCACAACTCTTATAGTGTTTGTATGTGTAAGCATTACAATTCACAACACTAATAGTGTCTGTATGTGTAAGCATTACAATTCAGAACTCTGATAGTGTCTGTTTGTGTAAGCATTACAATTCAAAATTCTAATAGTGTCTGTATGTGTAAGCATTACAATTCACAACTTTAATATTTTCTATGCAAGGATCAAAATTTGCATCCAGGTAGCTTTAGTCCTCTTTTACATTGACGATTTATAAGTTAAAGATAGTAAACTAAAGCCGGGATAATCTCTTCTCCGTATAGCTCTCTTACTTTACTATGACCTCTGTATTACTTTTTATATTCTTTTGAAGTCTCATTTGATACAAAGTTCCTCATGTAACAATACTACTTTTGGGTTACTTACAAATAAATTTTAGTATTCTAGTTGAAGGGTATGTCATTGACATCTATGTAATCTCCAATTACGAATCATCACTTGTGTTTTTCTTGAGATAATGATGAGTGCCACCTGTGCACAGGAACCACCCGTGCACAGAAAGTATATTGTGTACTTACCTTTCGGCACAAATGATATCACTCAATCTTTAATTCTCTTTGTAGTGTTTTGCGAATTATTGTTTTCTTCAGTTTTATTTTGTTCTTAGTGTTGCTATTTTGGTATTCGCTTGGTATCTTTTTTTACCACCAGTCGAAAAAAAAAATTCAAATTATGAAATATTTTACGTTTCATAACATAAGATTTGCATACTACTATATAAAATAAAATCTTAATCAACAAACATGCAAAGGACTTATTTTGTAAAAACCTTGATCCGTAGAGCTCTGTAACAGTTCCGGATAAACATTTGCCAAGTGTTTTGTTTGTATAATTCATTTAAAATGTTTGCACCCGAGTCAATCAGCTTGTAGTATTTAATGTCTGTTTTATTTCACCATCGCAATTATGCACTTTTCAATACGATACAAATAGACTATAATAAAGAAATCATAAACATGCATGTTTCCAAGGCAAAATGCATTTTTAGCATTCTGATAACTGATATATCTATTAATTCTGTAACATGTGTTTTATTATACACATGAGAATATCTTCAAGGGTAAGTGGTTATCATCTTTGTTTGTGGAAGCATAAAATGTTCACGGGTTATTCTGCAAGATTAAACACACTTTTCTAAATATGGACATGAAACGTTTTTAGAAAGCACAGACGATTATTTTTAGTTGACCTGTCTCAGGTTTACTCAATGACATATATGTAAAATTTCCTCAATTTCACTCGTGATTGTACATAATTTTATAGTTTGTATCGTGACGAGGAAGACTTTATATTACTATATTTAGACAATTTTAAATAGATTTTTGACCGATAGTTTTAAAGGCTTTGTTTTATCAATGTATTTTTTCCGGGTTATGCATTGTAGTTAAAAAAACTTCCCCTTTTACTGCATGGAAAGAAATTACTAAACAAGAATTTAGAACAGTTCAATTCATTTATAATGCATGAAAACAATATGATAGATCAAGATAAAGGGAAAATAGGACTGTAACAATTTTAAGTATAGTTGTAGGCGCATTCAAGGTTAAGCAGAGATTAAATCAGTTTAAATGAATCTAAATCTCACCCATATACATGACACAAACTCAAATATATAGTAGCATATAGCATATAGGTTAGACAGAGATAATTGTATGTGGTATGTACATTAGATTTAAGGGGGTACCCTATATAGATTTGGCTTGTTTAATTCTCAAAATTGACCAGTTGATAAAAGTATTTAAAAAAAATCAAGCAATTTAAACCACATAATTAACCGGGATCATTTCAGTTTGACAAACACTAATTTTGATCATTCAAAAGTTTGATTTCTCTTTACTGTATAGTGTTAACTCGTGATGAACCAGGGGTATGTCAAAGAACGTCTCGTCCTTTTTCTAAAACAGTTCATCGGAAGGTACCAAGAAATTCTTGATAAATATTCCGTATCAACTTCACAAATAATACACGATGGTCTTGAAGTATAGATTTTGCATACTGAACTTGTTTATCATTTTAATAACGTGTTATATTATTCTTTTTTTTTTTGTCTTTATTAATATTACTTTTACTATTAAGTCTGTTTTTTTAGATATCCATTTGACGTAACTCTGTGCTTATGTATCCCATCATACTTTGAACGACAAAATTATTTTATGATGTGACTCTGTACCTATGTATCTTGTCATACTTTGAATGACAAAATTATTTTATTTATTAATATTACTTTTACTGTTAAGTCTGTTTTTGTGATATACATTTGACGTGACTCTGTACTTAAGTATCCAGTCATACTTTGAACCAAACTATTATTTTATTTATTATTATTATTACTTTTACTGTTAAGTCTTTTTTTTTTTGTTATATCTATTTTACGTGACTGTATTTATGTATCCCGTCATACTTTGAACGACAAAATTATTTTATGTCTACCTGTGCGACTTGCAAACGCGCAATTTTACACCAGTACTTAAAACCTTCCATCCTTTATGGGTGCATTTTACATAGATAAATAAAATCGTATAATATAAGCAAAATGAGGATGTTAAATTTGATGTATGCCTTTTTGTGCTTCTTCGTTACATTTGTTGTTTTTATAGTGATTAAGATGATAACACAATGTTGACTGCTGTACCCCTATTTTTGACATGTTTACCTATTGTGTCTGTTTGTTTTGTTCACGCATCGGTAACACTATAATAGAATTTGATGCGACTGTTATACAAGTGAGAGGTTTAGCTAGCTATAAAACCAGTTTCAATCCAACATTTTCTACATAAGAAAATGCCTGTACCAAGTCAGAAATATGACAGTTGTCCATTCGTTTGATGTGTTTGAACTTTTGATTTTGCCATTTGATTGGGGACTTTCCTTTTTGAATTTTCCTTGGAGTTCAGTATTTTTGTGATTTTACTTTTTAGGAGTTATGAACCCCCATATAATGATTTTTATTGAAGCAAATATAGGAGGAACCCCCTCCCTCACCCCTTCAAAATAAAACATTTTAATAGTTTAGACTGTTCATGCATGCACGGAAGCTATTTGTTATAAGTTGACAAGATAGTTATTATGATAATGAATGACAATAAACACAATGTAACCATATAATGAAAGCATGTTGTTCCAAATATATATAAAAAAAACACAAAGGAAACAGTAGATTACATAAGAATCTTTTGAGCAAAGTAAGTTGAACTGACATACTAACCTCGATTTATTTTTCTACCGGTTATACATATATGTGTGTCACAGGAAAACACCTATAGTCCGACTATGTATGGAGTTCGACCAGAGTAGTTTAAGACAATAAAAGAAATATTTTAAATGATATTCAAGATATTTATAAAATTAAACATTAAATGTAATAAGCTTTTGATGCATTTTGCTAGACATATTTTGAAAGTAATTTAAAAAGCAAAACGTATTGCACACATCTCTAGACTAAAAAACTGGTTAAGATGTTGTTGCATGCTCAAATCGGTTAAAAACTTGGGGAAATTTGACCGAAACTGACGTTACAATACATTTATAAACCTTTTTTAGGGGTCATAACTGTTCAATTTTTGTTGAATTGTGCCAAAAAGACGTTAACTTATATTAATAGTTATATCACTATTTCTATGTGAAATTTGTAGTATTTTGACATGATTTTCGTCTGTTCTCCTCCATTTTTTATCGAATTAAATGCAACTGCCAAAGATCTGTTAGCGCTTAGTAACTGTAGCGTTGAATCCATATTATGTTATGCAAGATAACATAGGTTTAACGAAATGAAACAAATTTAGGAATGGTGTTGATGCTTAGGAATGCCATTGTTTTAAAAATCTACGAGGGGGAGCTTATAAACTTTCGGGGACAATGACGCTGACTCATATACTGTAACAATAACACGGTAAATTTCTGAATTGGTCTTACCTGTTTTTTTTCATGCACGAGCAAAGATGTCTTTAATTTTTGCTGGTTTTTTATGTTGGTGGATTGCTGTGTTATTTACGTTAACTACATATTATTTTTAATCCGTAATGGAACAATAAATGTCGGATAAGAAATATTTCTCTATACCGCACAGTATAATCTTCATATTTGACAATTTATTGCAGTTACTGGCGTGGACTGTTGTTAGTGTTTACTGTTACTGCATGGTATTGACTTACTCCTGACAAAATATTACATTTTTATTGTGTAAACTCGATGGTGCAAATTTACTATCAGCCGGCAATTCCTTCCCAGCAATTATTACATCGATGTTACCAATAATGTTTGTATGTTGTGTTGGCCCGTACTGAAATGAATCAGGTTGTTGGATTTTTCTTTTAACTTGTCAAGGCATGGTATACCCTATTATACAGTATTGGTTTTGCTCTAATCTATGGCCGTATGATGACCTATAGATAAATATCCATCTTCATTCTTTTGGTCTCTTGTGGATAATTGTCTCATTTGCAATTTAACATCTCTCTTTATTTTTATATACTTTTTAGATATTCAATGTCATTTTCGTAGCTGTAAAGGTTTTGAACTTTATAAGAGTTTGTTCCAGACAAATTAATTACAAACCGAACAAAGCAACATGCATTTACTTTTATGTGGTGCTATGTTAGAGAATTTATTAATTAAGGACGATCGATTCCTCTATATATTATTGATGAAGTGTTTTTGAAGAAAAAAACGAGTTGATTGAAGTACATTTTCAGTAACTGATTTGTCATAAAGTATTACTTCGAATTTAATTTGTATTCTTTTTTTTAAATTTCTATCAAGTTGGTGCTTTGTGATAACTTGCTTTTCTAATTAAGTAGAGATTACACAGCTGGTATTATCTCGTATTGCTGACATTTGTAATTCTTATTCAAACCCATTAATAGAGTGAGTAATATGATGTTTTACTTTTTTTCTCTGTGTGCTTAAGATATATTTTGAGATGAGAAGGAACGAATGTAGCGTCCTTTGGTGTCCGAGTTTCTGTGCGCGTGGTCACCAAGCTAAAAATAAAGGAGCAACAAATATTTTGAGAAAAGGGTAAAAAAAAAAGGCAAATTTTCTAGAAAAGATGAAAGGAATACCATTTTTACGAATACAATATAAAAAAAGAAGATGTGGTATGATTGCCAATGAAACAATTCTCCAGAAGAGACCAAATGACACACAAATTAACAACTATAGGTCACCGTACGGACTTCAACAATGAACAAAGCCCATACCGCATAGTCAGCTATAAAAGGCCCCGAAATGCCAAATGTAAAACAATTCAAACGAGAAAACTAACGGCCTAATTTATGTACCAAAGCAACAAGTTCATTATCGGATCCATAAAATGGCCTGATGAGTTAATTTGCAACCACTATGTCGATGCCACTGCTGGTGGAGATTTATCTTCCCGAGGGTAACACCAGCCCAGTAGTCAGCACTTCTGTGTTGACTTGAATTATTATTGATATGTTCATAATTATAAATTAATTGTTAACAAAACATTGAATTTTTGAAAATCTAAGGCTTTTCTACCTCAGGAATAGATTACCTTAGCTGTATTTGGCAAAACTTTTAGGAATTTTTTACCCTCAATGCTCTTCAACTTCGTACTTTATTTGGCCTTTTATAACAGTTTTGATTCGAGCGTCACTGATGAGTCTTTTGTAGACGAAAGGCGCGTATGGCGTAAATATGAAATTTTATTCCTGGTATCTATGATGAGTTTATTTGCAACCACTGGGTCGATGCCACTGCTGGTGGAGATATATTTCCCCGAGGGTATCACCAGCCCAGTAGTCAGCACTTCTGTGTTGACTTGAATTATCATTGATATGTTCATAATTATAAATTAACTGTTAACAAAACATTGAATTTTTAAAAAACTAAGGCTTTTCTGCCTCATGAATAGATTACTTTAGCTGTATTTGGCAGAACTTTTAGGAATTTTTGACCCTCAATGCTCTTCAGCTTCGTACTTTATTTGGCCTTTTATAACATTTTTTATTTGAGCGTCACTGATGAGTCTTTTGTAGACGAAAGGCGCGTCTGGCGTAAATATTAAATTTTATTCCTGGTATCTATGATGAGTTTATTAGCAACCACTGGGTCGATGCCACTGCTGGTGGAGATTTATTTCCCCGAGGGTATCACCAGCCCAGTAGTCAGCACTTCTGTGTTGACTTGAATTATCATTGATATGTTCATAATTATAAATTAACTGTTAACAAAACATTGAATTTTTGAAAAACTAAGGCTTTTCTACCTCATGAATAGATTACTTTAGCTGTATTTGGCAAAACTTTTAGGAATTTTTGACTCAATGCTCTTCAACTTCGTACTTTATTTGGCCTTTTATAACATTTTTGATTTGAGCGTCACTGATGAGTCTTTTGTAGACGAAAGGCGCGTCTGGCGTAAATATTAAATTTTATTCCTGGTATCTCTTAGGAGTTTATCTACATAATAATATGTGAGAAACATGAATTCGGAAAAAAGTACAGAAACTAAAGTTTTTCTATCATGGGAGGAAAGATAATCACTCCTCGCCTCCGATCCGGAATCATTTTCTGTGTGATACATGTTGCCCAACCCATAGCTTTCTGTGTCGTATCGTGTCTTGTTATAGTTTGTCTTTTCATTGTTGTTCTTCTTGTTCATGGTGGTGTCTGTGTAAGTGACCATTTTATTCTTATTTTCCCCCTTCTCTTTCTTTTTAAACCTGGCATGACGTAAGAACTTTTTCAGGTAATCTTCTATCCAAAATTTATGATTAACAGTACGACATCACCATTTCAAATTGTGAATTTTCCTTTCCTTTGCTTGATTGTGATGCTTCACTGTATCCTTAATGTGAAAAGAACATTTCTTAGTTGGTTTAAAAATTATGCTACGCATGCGGTAAAGTTTAAAATTTCAATGAACCTTTATTACTCTTATATAAAAAGATGATGTGGTATGATTGCCATTGAGACAACTATCAACAATATACCACTCAGAAATTAACAAATATAAGTCCAATCGTCCGATTTTCATCGAATTTATCTATTACTGAAGTTTTGTTTGCCAGCAGTGATGGTGATACAAGGCTGTGTACATTCTGTATCTTATACTTAAGGAAGAGTGGTTGTACTAGTATTTGCAGGTATTTTGATTTTTGAAAGCGGCAGTCCACCCGAATCTTTTTTTTTCAATTAAGATGATATTATTTATATTTGAGCAAACAAAAGGGGGAATTATCCTTTCATTTGGCTTTATTATTTTACTTTTTGGAACTGTTGTTCAATCAGTCTCGTAACGGCTTAATATCACCAACAAGTATCCATGCTCCATTTTTGCTCTGTTTTATTTTAATCGTTTATCATCAATGAAATGCATTTTATCTGAGGTCTTCAAAAATTAAAGTTAAAGTGCCTGTAAATAAACATATCTCATCTTATAGCATTGAAATTGCTATATTGTTTAGTTCAATTTTTTTACTTCAGCGACGAGATGTTCTACATGCGTACAAATCTCTTCCCTTGCGAATAAAATTTTTCATTTCAATTTTAAATGCTGTCATTTAATCATTATGATAAATTTTTGATTACTTGGAAATAAACACTTTATCTAGTAAACAAAAGCGTCATATCCATCTGATCGTAAATAATCATTATTTTACCGACTTTTTTTCTTTCATCAGAAACAACAACTCTATAATTCAACAATGTTGTCTGTTTCATCTTGTTTACATAAAATCTTTGGTCCAGAACCACGCAATATCCACGCTATATCGACAAGAGCTAGGTGAGCTGTTTAACTGTAATCGTTTAATAACCATGAAATGCAATCAATCTGAGGTCTTCAAAGTCTTCAAAATTGCTGTAAATAAACCTATCTCATCTTATGGCCTAGAAAAAAAGAGGCGAAAGATAAAAACTCGCAAGTCAGATAAAATGGCAACGCGATTGCAAAATTAAAAAGTGACCTTCACATTTTCTTGTTTTTTCAACAAATCAGAAACTCGAATATCTCACTTGACAAATATCATTGATACACTTTGTTCAAATCTGTTCAATCTATAGTCAGCTTTACACGTTACGCGCTGTGGTCTTACTATAGTACCGTGGGATACACAAATATTACTGAAGGAAATTTAAGCTTTAATTATTTGAGAGCACGAGGGATGTTAATATATGTCACGTGTGTCACTGAGGATGGTCACAATTAGGATGTCTAGTATCGTTATAATGTTTGTTTTATAGAAATATTTCATAATAACGTCCCTTCAGGAATGAAAGCACCCGGTAAAAGTATAAGGTTACAACAACCAATACCACTATACAATTTGATTTTCTCTTATTAAAGAATTAATAATTCATAAAAACGTTTCAAAGATTATGAATGAGCTAGTAAATTGGTTGTTATAACAAATTGATCTTTTTTCCTATAACAAATTGGTTCAGATATCGGATTTTGCCATGAATATGGCATAATGAATTAAAGAGTATATTAACAGTTTGAAAGACGAAGAACACATTGTGATAACGATTGAAAGCTTGTTTTCAAGAAATTCTTAATTCTGTAATTATAGTAGAGTTATCATGCATAACAAGCCCACGGAACGAATAGAAAAATAAAAAGATGATTTCACTTTTAATAAATTCTTTATGTCTCCGGAAAAATGCAAAATACGAAAAGCTCCCAATGAAATGTGTTTTTGTTTTTGTTTGAACGTTATTATAGTTCGACATATTATTTCGTTTAAAAAAATTCTTTAATATTCTAATATTTGCAATTCGTTGTACTTTCTATGACAAATTAGATTTTTAAAGAATTTGTTCCCTGGTTAATATAACTTTAATTTATCAATTATAAGGTGAAAAGGTGATTGTCATTTTGATTTGTAGAATTGAGTGTCTTGTCTTCAGATGAAACTGTATGGATTCAGATATAACTAGGAACATATATATAGATATGCTGTTCCCAGGTCAAACCAAACGTAAATTGTATACGTAGTCTGATCTCTGCGTTCATAAAGTATAGCGTAATCTAAACACAAAAGGAATCTGATGTACAGTATGTGTCGTCTGTTTATGTAGTTCATTAGTTCATAAGTGTTTCTCGTCTCTCGTTTTTATATATATTAGACCGTTGGTTTACCCGTTTGAAGGGTTTAACAATAGTATTTTTGGGGGCACTTTATAGCTTGCTTTTCGGTGTGAGCCAAGGCTCCGTGTTGAAGGCCGTACCTTCACCTATAATGGTTTACTTTTATAAATTGTTATTTGGATGGAAAGTTGTCTCATTGGCACTCATACCACATCTTCCTATATCTAAAAATAGCTGACAGTCATTTGTTCATACTATACGAACGTAATAAAACCAATAGTACATCAATTTACAAATCAGATGCAAATCAGACTTCTACTGTCGGACTATTTTCGTCATTGATAATATTTGCTTCAATTTTTCTACAGGACAAACTTTGTATTAAAGTTAATTAACAAAATTAATTCCTCGATTATCCATCAAATTGGTTTGTAGTCCATGATTCTTTTCTCTTGCCGGAATTTCAATTTGAGCTTTTTTAAATACAAACCCGTGTTATTAAAAAGCCTATAGGAAATGCTGTTATTTTATATGTTGTCCGTATAAATCTGTAAAGCCGTCACATTAATTTACATTAGTTTACATTATTTATGTTTCAGTGTTTAATGGAGTAATTACTGTCTTGAAAGAACATATTAATTTCTTCACTAGCAGTGGATAATATTTCAAGGTAAAATCTTATTTTTTCCCTACTGAAATATTATTAACACTCCTGCGTCAATCAATATATATTTATTTGTGTATAGAGATTGTGCACCGCTGGTTTATTGTCGTTAGCTGGTACCCTTAATATGTGTGCAGTTTATGGACTAAAAGTCCGTGATTGTTGTTGTACGCTGCTTCGAATCTAGTGGCTCGCATTACATTATCAATTGGCAAGATTTAAGGTTTGGTTGGACTTTGCATTAGTCTATTTGCAACAAAATGTGAAAGCATTTGATTGTGTAAAAGATTTTGCAATGATATCGGGTAATCTAGGGATCCTTCCAATGGGCTCTTTACCAAACCATCAACAATAATTAACATTCAATTGGTGTTTTGTTGGCTCTCATTTTAAAGGAATCATTGGTTTTCTTTAAACAGCTTGAAATCATAACACACATTTTTACAATTGTCACAATGAGATTTATGTAACGGAGTCATTGATTTTTTTGATTTTTTTTAGATTTTTATCCTAAGATATAGACTTAAAATGATATATTGATGTTCAATTGCACTGCATTTGTCTAGATTATTCGGTAGTATTGTATATAGATTCCCAAGCATTATATAATTTTTTTAATTATTCATGTTTTCTACAATAATTGATATGTGTTCTTCAAATATAACTCGTGGGGTATCAGTCATTATTAAATGAATAACAAGAATGTGTCCCCAGTACACGAATGCCCCGGCACTCGCACTATCACTTTCTATGTTCAGTGGACCGTGAAATTGGGGTAAACCCTCTAATTTGGCATTAAAATTAAAAAGATCATATCATAGCAAACATGTATACTAAGTTTGAAGTCGATTGGACTTCAACATCATCAAAAAATACCTTGACCAAAAACTTTAACCTGAAGCGGGACAGACGGACGGACGGACGGACGGACAGACGAACGAACGGACGCACAGACCAGAAAACATAATGCCCCTCTTCTATCATAGGTGGGCATAAAAACATGCATACATCAACTACATATTTAAATTTGATATCATATATGTATATTTATATAAACTTCCGTGTTCTGATGTATGTGAGAATACGGTTAGAGTATACATGACAATTTGGGGAGGTGTGGGGCGAATGTTCAATATTTTTTTATATAATGTGATTTGTTGTTGGGCTTCTGGGCGTCAGATGAGAACTTTACTTTTTCAAAAATGACAAGAATCTCTTTCCGTTGTAATGGAAATTTATTGCCAATCAAATGGTTGAAACCAAATTCTATTACAACTTGACTATGGATTCCACATAATAAAACAAATGTCACATTAAGCAAAACGATTCCCGTACCAAATATGCAATATTAAGTTAACCCGAATGAAATCTAGCAGGTTCTATACCTTCGGCGACAGCTAACAAGCATTGATATAATCAGATTTTGAAGGTAGGTGAACGTTGATTTAAATCTAAACCACATTCGACACTCCAGAAAGCCTCAGTAATAGCGATTCAAATTTGATGGTGTGACGAGATAAAACAGATTATTTCCTTCTGTTAAGATTAGATAACAATAGGTGAGCCGCACTGTAGTGGTTAGTTCATCGGACTACTAACACAAAGGTTCCTGTTCGATGGACCCGCGCCGTGGAGAAAATTTCAGGGACTGAATTTTCAGCTCTCCCTTGACACCATTGCGAGTATGGTGTTGAGGAAACGATGATAGTCCGTCGGAAGGGGACGATAAATGATTGACCCGTGTCTACAATGAGCCATATCTCTTGCACGTAAAAGACACCATTGTAGATTTCGAAAAAAGAACTCGCACCAGCAAAGTGGAAAGGGATTAATATCTGTTTCCCAATTCACTATAAATAAATATTTTTAAACTAAACTAACAATGGGACTTTCTTGGAAGGATTCAGGATTTCGTTGAAAGATTCTAAAAATTAAGAAAGAACAAAAATTCAACTTTTGTGATAGTAAACATTGCACATGCATTCAGAAATAATGAAACAACATTTGTCGTTCACAGTTAGCATGACGTCAATACCAATTTGACTTATTTTAAAAAAACGTTGCTCAGACTGAAAAACAAATTTTCGTTATCATGAAAAACATACGATGTACTATTAAAATAACAAAAACAAATCATTGTTTAATGGAATAGTAATTGAATTGTATACCTTATACCGTAGGCGTAGTTATTATTAACTGATGGTAATTATTGATATCCAATTAAGTGTTGTATTACTATTAAATGTGAAAAATGTTATTTCCTGTTTGTGTTTATTCATTCAAGAATCTATTGTTTAGTAGGTATATCTACTTGACATAAATATGGTCTGTATGGGATATTCGTAGACAAATATTTCAACAAAATATTCATACTGACAGTAATTCAAAACCGTGAAAAGCTAATATGATCAATGGACTAATTTGTCTCGTCCAAGAGTATATGATATTGAAGATGTGATGACACAAGACAATGAGGAAAACGAAAGCGATAACGAACAAAATTAAATTGAACAAATTAGTGCCCCAGTATTCCATTATTTATATATATATATAAAAAAAAAAAGAGGTAAATTTTACTTTCTGAGAATCAACTATGATCAATAACCAGGCTATAAACTAATTTTCTTTTAATTATAATCTATTGCATTACACTAGGATCCTATAGTTATTTTTTCCCCGGGCGGCTGTAAAAATCAACTATAGAACTACTGGCCTTTATCTTGATATATAAATGTAAGCTTACTTGATGGTCAATGTTCTAAGTATAACTATTACCTTACATATGCATCATTCAATGCCAAAGGAACATTGTATGCAGTAGTTTATCTGTTAGCTGATGCAATTTCTTGGTCAATAACCATCCGTTGTAAACTAAACGTATAATGACCTAGCAGTCAGGAAATAATATGTGCAATCAGAATGTTTACCAATATCTCTTTTGCCGTCAGTTATAGCGGACGTTGTCTCTAATACTGTTAAAACTTTTGCTAAGATTTCTGGCATTTATTGTTCGTGACATTTTTTTGTTGTTAATTTTTTGTATCCGTTGTTTCCTACGTCTGTTGCTTATTTACTGCACCCACTACTGCGTAAAATAATAAAATTAACAACCAATTTAACGTACAAATCAATCAAAGTCAAAACGGATCCCTTTATCTAAAGCATTACAGTTCAAATTAGCTGCCAAATTCATGTCCATCGAATTGACTAAAACTCAATCAAAATTGATTTATAACATATTTAAACTTACAACATAAGTACAAAAACTGCATAGGAAACAATTACCAATGCATAGAAACGTAATTCACTTGCAACCAATCAAGATCTATTCAGCCCATGTTTTTGGTGATAAAATAAAGAAATATATAATGTCCAGACTGCTTAGTTGCTGCTATTTACCTGTACACGCCATAAAACATACTTGGTTGTCTGAAAAGTTACTGCACAGTTATGATATGACTGCAAGTGAATTGCCTGAACAGTTATGAATTTTCCGCAATGGATAACTCTGAAAATTTACTGAAAATTTACTGAAAATTACCTAATGATTTATTGTTCAAGATTTATAGATGATATTAAGATCAATTTGAAAGCTCCATACTAAAATCCGTTTACTAGACTAGTGTATTTATTTTGATTTTTCTTCTTTTTTCTTCTTCATCAAAATGGATATTTCTTTTGGTGTTGCTCGCCAAAAAATATTAAACATAATCATTCTTAACGTAAGTTAACATGTGTTTGTATTACTTTTCTACATCGGCTAGAGGAATAGGGTGAGGGTTGAGATCTCATAAACATGTTTAACCCCGCCGCATGTTTGCGCCTGTCCCAAGTCAGGATCCTCTGGCCTTTGTTAATCCTGTATTATTTTTTAATTTAAGTTTCTTGTGTATAATTTGGAGTTTAGTATGGCGTTCATTATCACTGAACTGGTATATATATTTGTTTAGGGGCCAGCTTTAGGACGCCTCTGGGTGCGGGAATTTCTCGCTGCATTGAAGACCTATTGGTGACCTTCTGCTGTTATCCTGTTCTATGGTCGGGTTGTTGTCTCTTTGACACATTCCCCATATCCATTCTCAATTGTATTTTTAATAATAAAACGGTTAGTTAACTTTGCGAATTATCAACCTAAGGAAAATAACCTTTTCCACTTTTAACATAACCCTTATCGTCTTTGCAAATATGAGAGAATTATCCTTATTTCCTTACATCAATTAGGGAATACCAATAGTCTGCTACCAAATGCATCATCAATAGAGAATTAACATTTTCCAATCTATTGCACCAATAAGAATATGAAGTTGTCAACTAGCCTTCAAAAGGAAAATATCGTATTGGTAGGACAATACCGTTTATACCTCATTTACCACCAGTATCAATGTCCACTAATATCTATTAAGGTATACCGTAATGGACAACGCACAGTTGGAAAATACCATTGCCTCACTAACATTTAAAGCGAAATATTATTGTCCCCTAACACCAATAATAAAATATCATTGTCCCTTCGTATACATTTTCAAAACAAACAGTATCCAGTTCTCCTTTGCATCATACTTCATAAATCAAACTCAGATTGGGTCATTTCAATCTAAGTCCGCCAAAGCTTTTTATCTCAAAGTTTGTTTTTTTGTTGTTGTTTTTTTGCAAACTTCGACAGTATAGCCTAACGACAGAACGTGAAGGATTAGATTAAAGGACAGTTACATGTGTAAAAACAATTAGTTATCTTGTATTAACAGATGTCTGGAGATTTATTATATGGTCATCGGTCTTCTGGCGTGAATAAGAATTAACTACTGATATATAATAATAACAAGTCTTATCATATACAAGATTTGTTATGATCCCATCCACACTTCTGTATATTGATTTATAACAATTATATGATAATAATAGAGCCACCAACGTACAGATAATAGTAATAAAGATTACAATGTAATGCAGTTTTCCGAGACTATCAATTATTGACAAAGTAGTTGTAAATTATTGGAAATCTTTGTAACAACAGCCCGGATTCCTAAGGAAAGACTGTTCTGTTTAAGCCATACAGATCTAAAAATTATATATTTTATGGACAGTGGCACGTAAAACAGCTACACAATTTTATGATTGTAATAAAAAAAATCCCCCGTGACACTAAACCTTTGATCAAAAGTAAAATATATGAGAGTAAATTTACTGTAACTGTAATTAATTGTACAGGGAATGGTTACATTCATATAAAAATAGATATATGGAGCAAATATTGATTTGAAATACATCAAACATTCTCATTTTATACTACTTCAGTTTGTTCACCAAGTAAAACGTTTTTGAGTTTTTATGTTGCCTACATTATGCTTTCATACTTCGTGTCTTGATGTTGTCTTTACTTCTCTGTATATGCATTGATAGGTCAATATGATTTTGAATAGTAAGGGAGGCTATTTGACATTTGGTGATAGAGGTAGAAGGATTAAAATCAAGGTTTTAGTGAATAAAAATTCGTTTTCATCTGTTATATCTGATGCTCAGTAGTTAAAGGTTACTTTAGGTGTCTCTTTCATGATTTCTCATTTGTTTTCTTTATTTGGTGGGTGAGAGATGTAGTGGATTGGTCACATTCTTTTCAGATTTCATATACTAAGTATATCCTCCTTTGTTTGATTTTTAACATTAAGAGTATCTTGGTTTAAGGTAATAATTCAAGTCATGATGAATGACATCAACGCATCACTTTTATCCATCTCTTTTGAGATGTATTGATAATAATTCAACGATCTGTAATGTCCAACTACAATCTATTCGAATTCGAACATTTGTTTTAAACTTATGTAAAAACGACACTTTTCCTTTTAAAAATAATAACTTTTCTCTCATCAAGTGATAAAAAAGATTTGGAAATGTTTCAGTATATTCCCCAAGTACGTATGATAAGCTATAAAAAATGGGACAGTTTTAAGATAGAAAATTTGGTACACATTGCTATTTCTTTAAAGCTACATGTACATGTATCCACAGTCACATTAAAGGCAATTTTATGGTGTTTTTCCTATGTTTCCTGTGATTTTATTTTACTGTTGACTTCGGTAACATTTGACAACAAAAGAGATTCATTTGTAATTTTATCGGTCATGGGGTTTCTAAATTATCATTTTTCAATCAAAAAAGACCATAAGTGATTTTAAATTGGGTACAAAAAGAACAGAAAACCAACGACAGGTACATGTATTTTCATCTTTTGAGCTACACATATATAAGACGTGTTCAAGTACTAAAGACTCTCGTTCGATCCTAGCGGTTAAAGAAATAGTATACCATTGCCACTTCTGTATTTCCCGAGGGTATCACCAGCCCAGTATTCAGCACAGAAGTACTGACATGAATTTTTTATTGATCTGTTATATTTATAAATTAACTGTTTACAAAATTTTGAATTTCTGAAATACTAAGGCTTTTCTACCTCAGGCATAGATTACCTTAGCTGTATTCGGCAAAACTTTTAGGAATATTGGTCATCAATGTTCTTCATCATCGTATTTTATTTGACCTTTTAACTTTTTTATATTCGAGCGTCACTGATGAGTCTTTTGAAGACGAAGCACGCGTCTGGCGTATATACAAAATTTAGTCCTGGTATCTATGATGAGTTTATTTTCAATCTTCTCTAAAAGAAAAAAAAAGGTTTATATTCAAATGTAAAATGTTCTGCTAAGGAGAGAAAGAACAGTTTGAAATTGTAGTGTGATGTTTCTTTTATCATTTTTGGAATACTATCTAATTTCCTTCCATTGAAAAATGAAATCAGAATTTCGTGCAACTGCTGTGGCAGAAATGATTTTTTTTATTGTATGTGCTGTAATCAGTGTTTTCACCTGTAAGATATTGACTTATTGATCTATAAGCTTAATTGATCAAAACATCTTTAAGGATCGTTGTAATGTGACTGAGACAACTTTCTTTTAGTAATTGTAATTCTAATAACTATGATTGCTGGGTGTCTATGTGTCTTTGATTTAAACTACCAATTCTATTAAAGGTGAGTTATGATTTTAGCTTCAACCTTCTCTCGAAACGGTAATAGGTCACTTTTCAGCACATTACATTTGTTTAATTTCCATTTTAAAAATTAATTTATATTATGTCGTAGAAGATTTATTGCCTTGTCGCATGTTCTCTTTATTGTTAAAGGTCGATGTTAATTTCCATCATTATTCCTATAGTTCTTTGGCTGTATAACCTGGAAAAGTGTGCAATTACTTTATTAATATTTCATCTAAAACACATTCCGGTATAAGAGTGTAAAAAACATCAAAAGGAAGAAACTAATAAAAGTAATTTGAGTTCTTTAATTTCTTCTTCTGTTATGTGTTTTATATAAAACCCAAAGAATAACTAATAAATATACATTTCGGGGCCCGTTTTAGCTGACTAAAAGTCACTATGCGGTATGGGTTTGCTCATTGTTGAAGTCTGTATGATGTTCTATGGTTATTAATTTCTGGTCTCTTGTGAAGAGTTGCCTCATTGGCAATCTTACCACATCTTACTTTTTTATATGTATGCAAAATTAGTTCAAACATTTTGAGAGAAAAAATATGTTAACTGAAAGAGTTTTATAAAACGATAAGTTGAAAGTAAAGACTGCAGCATAATAATCGTTATATAACTGCGAACGAACGATTAAGACTTTGGTGTTTTCGTTGAAACAATTATGTATATGTGCAGTCCAGTGACAGGATTGAAAAGAACTATACAGAAACGAAAAAAGAAAAGAACTAAACATGATAACGTTTTAAAAAAATCATATACAAATTTTGTCAAAATTTTTCCTTTTTGTTTTTGTGTTACGCCAATGTCTTTTGATGATCCAGTAGTGAAACTAGTGATACATTTTTTTTCATAAAAAGACTTGATATAACAAACGGCAATTCTTCCGTTCAGCCAACAGCGGTAAACTTGAACTTAAGATTTCAAAAATTAAAAAATAAAATAGCAAAAACGTTATTTTGGAATAGTTTATTTAAACACGTTTAGAGAAAGTTAACCTAAATTTATTTTTGTGGTTTTATATAATTTAGTTTAATGAATTGAGACAATATTACAATAATTATGTATCACTTTCATGCAAATTGAAAACATCGAGTATCTGATCTATCCTCGATCAATGACAATACTTCAGAGAGATAACATTTCCAACACGTATTTATTTCTAAAACTAAGATTGAAACTACTTAAGGCAATTTGCTATCTTAACTTTGTTTTAACACATTTATTTTTTTATGTTTCAAAATGTTATGCAATTGACTCTACATTTTTTTTTTTGTCTCGAGCGAATATAATACGGATTATTCCATTAACATGTCTCATCTAGATTTAAATGCGTATCTTTATGTGCAAATGCAACTGTATCTATAGAACCTGTATTAATTTGTAATAATGAAATAAGAGAACATTACAATCATTTAAGCTTTTTGATGTGTGCTGCAATATTTTCATCATTGTATAAAATTAACTGGCCTAACTATTCATACTCTTGGCAGGCCGTAAGGAGAAGCCGGTTTAATGCAAATATATATGAACTGAACAATCACATGACAAACAAAAATCGAATAAAATACTTTGATTTATTTTGATTTATTTTGCAATCATTTTGGTATTTTTTTGTATTTATCTTAAGTTTATTTAATTACTGCTCTCCGATTGAACTTATATTTTTGTTTGGCCTGTCATACATTTAAACTAGTACTGTAATATGCCCTTCTGTAATCGATGTGTAAAGGTAAACGTTGAACGCATAGACATTTTATCCATAAAGTCATAAACAATCTCGCAGACGATACATTGCTCCTTGTTCGGTCCTTTTTCAAATTAGTTGGAAGATTTATAATAAATGAATATGTTATCTTAATGCACATTTATTAATGCGAAATGACTTACAACTAGTCCAGTTTTCAGATTGAATAATTATGTTTGATCAGTGCTAATAGCTATTTCTTAGTGCTTTCTGTGATTTATCTTGTTTTTAACTTATTAAGTTCTTACTCTTGCATATCTTCTGTGAACCACGTTGACGTAATACTTTTCTAGTTATGACATGTGTTCTTATTGAGTCAGTTAGTGTAATTAACAAAACAGAATCATTTTTATTTAATTACCTATAATAAACCATACACAACCGACCCGATTTAATACATTGGACTTATTGTCGTCTTGCCTTTTTATATTTTTTGTCTGAATATAACAACAGAATGAAGACAGTTTGGGGTGTTTGCACCTATATTTTTAATTATCCAGAATCTGAACATCACTAGATGTGAAGTGTTTACGTAAGTGGAAACAGTACATAGCAAACATTTATCCGAAGCAGTTTTTTATCAGCTGACAATAGGTTAATTGATATGTAAAAATTGATGATATAAACATGTTTCCGTGTAGGAAAACTTGCATCTTGATCCCGAATTCTCAATATGTCTGTTATCATATTTGTTAGATTTCTTGTCTCATTGACGTATACCTCATATCTTGTTTTGTCACATCAATTCTACGAAGCCCCGGCAATCACAATGTTGACCGCTTGAGTTCAATTGATATTACGAAAACTTTTCATACAAATGAGGATTTATTCCTATATGTTAAATAGAAGCTTGCATAGTGTTGAAGATTGTTAACTTTTATTGTTGTCTTTTGATGATTTGTGTCGTTGGGTTGCTGTCTTTTGAACTTTTATTGTTGTCTTTTGATGATATGTGTCGTTGGGTTGCTGTCTCATTAACTTTTATTGTTGTCTTTTGATGATATGTGTCGTTGGGTTGCTGTCTTTTGAACTTTTATTGTTGTCTTTTGATGATATGTGTCGTTGGGTTGCTGTCTCATTAACTTTTATTGTTGTCTTTTGATGATATGTGTCGTTGGGTTGCTGTCTCATTAACTTTTATTGTTGTCTTTTGATGATATGTGTCGTTGGGTTGCTGTCTTTTGAACTTTTATTGTTGTCTTTTGATGATATGTGTCGTTGGGTTGCTGTCTCATTAACTTTTATTGTTGTCTTTTGATGATATGTGTCGTTGGGTTGCTGTCTTTTGAACTTTTATTGTTGTCTTTTGATGATATGTGTCGTTGGGTTGCTGTCTCATTAACTTTTATTGTTGTCTTTTGATGATATGTGTCGTTGGGTTGCTGTCTTTTGAACTTTTATTGTTGTCTTTTGATGATATGTGTCGTTGGGTTGCTGTCTCATTAACTTTTATTGTTGTCTTTTGATGATATGTGTCGTTGGGTTGCTGTCTCATTAACTTTTATTGTTGTCTTTTGATGATATGTGTCGTTGGGTTGCTGTCTCATTAACTTTTATTGTTGTCTTTTGATGATATGTGTCGTTGGGTTGCTGTCTCATTAACTTTTATTGTTGTCTTTTGATGATATGTGTCGTTGGGTTGCTGTCTCATTAACTTTTATTGTTGTCTTTTGATGATTTGTGTCGTTGGGTTGCTGTCTTTTGATGATATGTGTCGTTGGGTTGCTGTCTCATTGATGTTTACCTCTCATATCCTTTTATTTATAAAGATAAATTTTTCTGACAACCAATATTCGACGAGTCTTCTAAAGCTCCGTTTAAACATTGTGCATCAAATATTTAGCCATTTCTAATTAAGCTCACCTCCTATTACTGTTTATCTAAAGGTTTAGTGTAATAAATGAAGGGATAAGTGGGGTATAAGTCAACGAAACAAAATATGGTTGTCTTTTTATCATTGTTTTAATACAAATATATAATTGCTTTTCATTGATTCTTATTGATTTCGGAGTTGAATGACCCGTATCACAGCTTAAGTCATAAATCTAAATTCGTCCACTTGTGTCTATTTCTAGAAATATTCTAAAACTGAAGTAGAAATTCGTGATGCTCTTGTATCTTTAATTCCAAACAAACTTTGCCATATCTGATATCTTATTCTATTTCTATGTTTTCTTTATGAACCGACCATTTTGTAATGGTACGTACATTAAATTATAAACATCTTCCGTATGTTCATGTCTAAAAATCAGAAAGCTGGAATTCCGAGGTTGTCGTTTTTTGCTATAATTTCTCGTATTTGTTTTTTGTTTGTTGTTTTTACATAAATTCGGTCGTTGGTTTTCTCGTTTGAATTGTTTTACATTTTTGCCTTTTGTGTTTTGTATAGCTTGCTATGTGATGTTGTTGTTGTTAAAGGCTGTACATTGACCTTAAGTTGCTACCCTTCCACGTCATTTAGTCTCTAGTGGAGAGTTGTCTCATTGGCAATCATACCTTTTCTTTCTATTTTTAAATTATACGCTAGTCTGGATTAATCTAAAGAGACTGGCAGTTCGTTACTGATTAGCTTTTCATTCTTTAAACAGACAAAACACGCACTTAGAATTGCGTGACCGTACTTAAAATCATTATGTTAACTTAAGAACAGTTCTATTAATTGAATAATAGATGTTTTTAACAATCCTTTTTGGAAGCCATGGTTTGTAGATACAAATTCAACGTAACTGCATGTGACGCATGCTAAACTTTTCGATGGTTACTCTCCCAAATTCGGCTTAGTATTAAATCTAATTATTTGTTCCGTCGTATTAGATTGTCCAAATTGTAAACGATAACAGTGGAAGTTAAGTGCTTCGGATATGCTTGGGAATTTCAGAGTTATCTAGCAACAAGCAAGTTAAAGATTAACATAATTTATTTACGTTTTGATGTTATTTGTTTCATGCTTATAAATAAGTTATAATTCATTTAAGGCATCGAATCGACCTATACGGAAACCGATGTTTAAATATAGTTGCTTCAACAATTAGTGATACAATCCGCAGACACGTGTTAGGGAGAGAACATGTTTTGGGCACTCTAATTATAAGTTAGTTTCACCAACATATCAAACAAGAATGTGTCCATAGTACACAGATGCCCAATTCTCACTATCATTTTCTATGTACAGTAGACCATGAAATTGAGGTCAAAACTCTTATTTGACATTAAAATTAGAGAGATCATATCATAGGGAAGATGTGTACTAAGTTTCAATTTAATTGGACTTAACTTCTTTAAAAATAATACCTTGACCAAAAGCTTTAACCTGAAGCGGGACAGACGGACGAAAAACGAACGAACGAACGCAAGGACCAAAATAACGTAATTCCCCTACATGTAGGTGGGTCATACCTAAGATGTCATGTAAAGTCCACAAATATATAGAGAGTTTAATGTCCTGCATCTTATCAATATTTGTCGGAGTTATTGTTTTCCCCTCTAGTGCTGACTTTTTTTAATTGTTCTTAGACTGTATATTAGAATGGTTAAAGTTAAATAGGCAGCGGGTTTGTCCACTTATAAAAAAAATCAAATTTCCGTGCAATAATTGTTTTGCATAAAAGAAGGAAGGAAACGAAATTAAGTTGCTATCTTGTTAGTTGATTTTTCAAATTCCAAACCAAATTGATTCAATTATATTTTCTATAGAACAATTTTGAAATTATCAGATCTTTGATTAAGAATTGATGTGTACTTTTGACTGTCCTTTAGGGAAAACATATATTATATGATTGCCAATGAGATGACTATGACTTAATGGCGTAGAAAGCAAGCGACTAAACGTTATCATACGGCCTTCAACAATGACCACAGCACATGCCATATTGTTAAAGCTAGAAATGAACCATACAAAACAAAGTGTTAAATCAATTTCAAGATAAGAACAATTATGATGGACAATCACAAACAACCTTCGAATTGCAGCCCCACGACTTTGAACAAAACAAATAGTATGTGTTGGGGTTAAACATGTCTGCGACTCCTCAACTTCGGTTTATTTATGACACGGTTCTATTAGACTAGATTGAAACAGGGGGTCATACACATGTACCTTCATCATAGTCAACTTTGAAGTATTTTCACAATCTTCCTAGAAAAAAGTAAAATCACAAAAATACTGAACTCAGAGGAAAATCAATTCGGAAAGTCCGTAATCACATGGCAAAATCAAATAACAAAACGCATCAAAAACGAATGGACAAGAACTGTCATATTCCTGACTTGGTACAGGCATTTTCAAATATAGAAAATGGTGGATTGAACCTGGTTTTATAGCTAGCTAAACCTCTCACTTGTATGACAGTCGTATCACATTCCATTATCTTGTCACCGATGCGTGAACAAAACAAACAGACACAATAGTTAAAAATGTCAAAAATAGGGGTACAGCAGTCAACATTGTGTTATCATCTTAATCACAATAAAAACAACAAATGTAACGAAGAAGCACAAAAAGGCATACATCAAATTAACAGAAATTTATTCTTAATTTTGAATGCAACTCTACATGGCGCTGTCGTTCGCATGCCCGTCGTTTATTTATCGTTGTCCCCCGTTGTTTGCTTGGGTTTTGGTCTCTTATAAAAAAATATCCAGTCAAAGGAAATTAAATATCTGAGGTCTTCTTAAACAGAAACATGTTGAAAAATGGAAAATTATACTTGATTTAACCTGATACCAAGTGTTTCCTATCATACTTTAAGTTGTTATTGTGTTTCTCCTTTTTGCGTGATCGATTGATTATTGAGAAAAGTAACTATCTATGGTAAATATACATATAATGAATGCAAAGATCATTGTGTTTTAAATCATGTAGGTTTCGTTATTCTAGAAGATCCAAGATTAAAAGGTATTTGAATAGACTTATAAATTTGATATAGTTAGAAAAACAAAATCCCTGAAAAGTGCCGAATATAGGTTGCGTGTGGCTGATAACGTCATCAAGATTATTCTATACATCAAAATAATGAGGGGGAGGTTCTGATTCAAATGTTACTACTTGGCTTGTTTATAGTTTTTTTTTATCTAAATTTATTTTTCTACAGAAAAGTTATCTAAAACAAGCAGAAAGATCTGAATGGACATTGACACGATAAGTGTTCTGTTCTCGTGCTTTCAGTCATTCCATTACTTGCTGTTTTATCATAATTCACTTTCAATAACGTCATTTTTGTCCGGATATGAATTCCTACACAAAAATCAAGTTAGCATGAAAAAGTATAACTATACCGTTGGCATTCGAATTCCTCACCAGGAAAGTTCATTAATTAAGGCTTTATGTAATTGCATATCAAACCTAGTTGCATCAAGCCATTAGCCACGGGTAATATAACGCTAATGCATTTTAGTTTAACAATTAAAAAATGGCAGATTCTTGTCTTTTTCATGTATTGAAACAAGACCAGGATGTAGGCTAATTATCTCAAACGAAATGATTTTCAAGTGATGTTAAGTTTCCTATAGGAATGACATAACATGTGTTTTCGTCCCTTTCATAGTTTGTCTTCATTATCTACCTGCATGCGTTGGTAAGGTATTCAAGTTAAAAAATGAACACGTGTTATTGGTAAAATGATTGTTACTTGTTTCACTCAAATGCACAAATTTCTTTATATCTACGGATTTCTTTGCATTTGAAAGTCAATGATCTGTTGTCAGACTGATGTTTTCAAACGAGCTTGACCTCTCTTAAACTAAATTCCGAAATAAAAATATTATTCGAAGTCTGTAAAAGTGAAAAACTCCCCACTCATGCTGGGTTGTGGATACATGCATGCTTATATTTTTGAATATATTGGTCTTAGGTATATTGACTTTCTTTTTAATATCCGTTTTCTTAAGTTTTATTAACTTGTTTAAGTGTTATATTGTTTTGGGGTTAATGTTCTACAAACTCATTTAAATTTGAATGCATAAGTTCTGAATTGCTGTCAGTTGTTTGTATTAGCCTTAAAGTTCAGAGCTGCCCCAAAATGTTTAGATTTTTCAGTTGTTTTATTGAATCTATGAATTCTGATTTGATATCATTCATGTATTTTAGCCGTGTTTCAGTTCTGAATTTCCGTCAGTTATTTAAATTTGTATTAGCGCTATAAGTTATGAATTGCGCTGATTTGCCGTCATTTGTTTTTGTATAGACATATTTAAGTTCTAATGGCGTCAGTTATCTGTTTTAGCCCTATAAGTTCTGAATTGCCACCAGTTATTTGTGTTAGTCTATTAAGTTTTGAATTAACGTTGTTTGTATAAAACTTGTAGGTGCCGTCAGTCATTTGTGTTATCCCTACCACTTCTATTAGCCCTGTCATTTCAGAATTGACGTTAGTTATTTGTACCATCCTAATACGTTCAAAGTTGCCGTCAGTTATCTAAATTAGTCCCTTTATTTTACATTCTTCCAACTTTGATATAATTTCTACGGATTTGGTTTAATTTTTCATGTGTTTGCACTGGTGTAAGCTCTGAGCTTAATATATTCTGCTAAACAAATACAAGCATGTATTGTTTATGTTTTAGATAAAATGAGAAGTAGATTCTGGATACTACTTTATTTATGTAGTTTCCCAGTATAGCACGTGTAGGACTTTTTTCATCCAGAGTCTGTGATTACAACAAATGATTATAAATGTGATCTTATTAGCTATAGTATAGCATTAACTTTTTATAACTCCAGTATCATCTGACATTTCAACATATATCACTCTAGAAAATCGTAACATCAGTATAGATTTATAGTCCAAATTTCACTGGATTAAAAGAAATAAAATATAATAGAGGAATTTAATGATCAAATAAAGATTCAAACCCGTCTTTGTTGTCCATTTTATTGCCTGTTCATTTAATATTCGATATAAAATTCAATAAAGAAAACTTCCTTACATCAACATTGAACGTTGACATTTTCTGTGGTTCACAATATTAAATATACTTTACATGTCATGCACTTCCTGATTAGAGAGATACCGATATTCAACTCAAATCTGGAACTTTATCATCACCATTGATCAATACATAAAATTCAAAAAATTGCCTTACTATACTTAGTCTATTAAAAGCTTTAAGTTTATAACGTAACTTTTTAATCTATTTTACAAAATTTCGACATCAATCTTATGAAACCAAACAACCAATCGACAGTGTCTAATGAAACCAAACAACCAATCGACAGTGTACACATAGACTAAATTCATGATGTTCTTCATTGGTTTATGAAAGTATAAGAAAAGGTCAAAATTGATATACCACGTGACCATAAAGCAAAGCCTATTACGCAACTATAAAAGAAAAAATCGGAAGTAGAATATGTACACGGCCTTACTTGAACACTGAAATATTATGTACTAACACGTGTATTGTATGCACAAACAGTTTTGTCAATACTGTTTGCATGTGCGAAAGTAGCGTTTGAGGTCATACCTGTTGGTACGAAAGTCTCATGAAAAAATCGTGTGAGGTCATTCCTGTTGGTACGACAGTCTCGTGAAAATAACGTGTGAGGTCATTACTGTTGGTACGAAAGTCTCACATGAAACTAGCGTGTGAGGTGATTTCTGTTGGTATGAAAGTGTAACAAGAAACTAGCTTGTGAGGTAATTATTGTTGGTATGAAAGTCTCACAGGAAACTAGAGTGTGAAGTCATTACTATTGGTACGAAAGTTCACAAAAAACTGACGTGTGAGGTCATTACTGTTGGTACGAAAGTCAAACAGGAAACTAGCGTGTGAGGTGATTACTGTTGGTATGAAAGTCTCACATGTAAGTAGCGTGTTGGGTTACTACTGTTGGTAGTAAAGTCTCACAGGAAACTAGCGTGCAAGGTCATTACTATTGGTACGAATGTTCACAGGTAACTAGCGTGAGAGTCAGACGTAGTTACTGTTGTACGAAAGTCTCACAGGAAACTTGCGCGTGAGGTGATTACTGGTGGTACGAAAGTCTCATAGGAATTTAGCGTGTGGCGTGATTACTGTTGGTATGAAAGTCTCACATGAATTAAGCGTGTGAGGTGATTACTGTTGGTACGAAAGTCTCATAGAAATTAAGCGTGTTAAGTCATTTCTATTGGTTCGAAAGTCTCACAGGAAACTGACGTGTGAGGTCATTACTATTGGTTCGAAAGTCAAACAGGAAACTAGCGTGCGAGGTGATTACTGTTGGTATGAAAGTCTCACATGAAACTTGTGTGTGAGGTGATTACTGTACATGTATGTAGCGTGTTGGGTTACTACTGTTGGTACTAAAGTCTCATGGGAAATTAGCATGCGAGGTCATTACTATTGGTACGAAGGTTGACAGGAAACTAGCGTGAGAGTCAGGTGTGACTTTTGTTGGAACGAAAGTCTCACAAAAAAAATGGCGCCTGAGGTGTTTACTGTTGGTACGAAAGTCTCACATGCAAGAATTAGGCGTGTGAGGTGATTACTGTTGGTACGAAAGTCACATAGGAATTAAGCGTGTGAGGTCATTTCTATTGGTTCGAACGTCTCACAGGAAACTGACGTGTGAGGTCATTTCTGTTGGTACGAAAGTCAAACAGGAAACTTGTGTGTGAGGTGATAACTGTTGTAACAAGTGTCTCACAGGAATTTATCGTGTGAGGTAATTATTGTTGGTATGACAGTCTCCACTGGAATATAAAGTAGCGTGAGACGTGATTTCTGTTGGTACGAAAGTCTCACAGGAAATGAGCGTTGGTATGAGTCTTAAAAAATAAAGTGTTCATGTACTCTAACAGATACTGAGTTCTGTTAAACTATTTTGTTCATTTTTTCTATGTTTACTAGTTACAGATGTCTTCTTGTGAAGTTGATACGTAGTATAGTTACTTCATTATTTTTTGTCAGCAATTTTAACTGCATTACTTTGATTATGTGCGTAGAAGTTTCTTAAGTGGCCTTTAAATAACCTTTTAGACATCTTTATATAATTATAGAGTATATAAGAAAAGAAAATGTTCCCGTTATACTACAGGTCAATACGAATACACAAATGTATGTTTCTAAGAAAACAATGCATCATTGTTTATAGTATAGACGATTTATTAACACTTCTGAATTCTCTGTGTCAATAATGATTACCGTGATGAACCGCTGTAATGTCAGAGATCATGTTCGTTATTGTATTAACAGGGTGATATTATCCCACTGATTTATAACAATCTACCATTACTTAGTAGGTATAGATGTCCTGATGTTTCTCCGCATCATTGGTTCACGTCCCACTGATTTATAACAATCTACCATTACTTAGTAGGTATAGATGTCCTGATGTTTCTCTGCACCATTGGTTCACGTCCCACTGATTTCTAACAATCTACCATTACTTACTAGGTATAGATGTCCTGATTTTTCTCCGCATCATTGGTTCACGTCCCACTGATTTATAACAATCTACCATTATTAGTAGGTATAGATGTCCTGATGTTTCTCCGCATCATTGGTTCTCGTCCCACTGATTTATAACAATCTACCATTACTTACTAGGTATAGATGTCCTGATGTGTCTCCGCATCATTGGTTCACGTGCTGGCTTATCCTTAATGAACCTAGGAGTTTTCTGATCAGGTTGTTTCGTGGAATTGTGTACTGAAAATGCCAACCCTAGAAAACTGAGTTACGTTGATTGTAATGCGGTCAAAGCCCGTTGTGCTAAACTAATTGAATTATAAATTATATGTATATACTTGTCTTTGTATATTATATTTTCCCATTTTATCTTGTTATTGATATATCCTGGTTTATTTTTTTCTTTCTCATGTTTGTTGTTTTTTAAGTTATTGTGTCTTTTTGTATTTCTAATCAAATTACTTCCGACTTAACAGGTATATATATAGGATTGTTTACCAGTATTCGTAACTCCTTTTTTTTAACAGTTTGATTATTGTAAACAATCTGTGAGGTCACAAAATACCTTTTGGATAGAACAGGTTTTCTAGTTCGTGAGTAAATTATTAAGACTGCTATATTTATGAATGAAATCTGATAGGTACGTTATCATTTTAGTTCATGCATCATTTTTTTCATTTGGTAACATTGATTTTGATGTGACGTGTTTTACGTATTTATAAAAGTATATTTTCACACATTTTAACTTTCTTTTCGTTGTCAGCTTGTAGTAATCGGTAAAAAAAACCTTTATGATGGAAAATGATGTTCATTAACGATTTACAATGTAAAACATAAATAAACCTCCCTGAACGATAATCAAAAACAGTTGTACTTTCAACAACAAGAAAACTGAAGCATCTATATCATTAACGTCAGTTCTGTAACGTGAAGCATCGTTGGAAATGACCGACTGGAGTATTAGGTGTTAAGACTTCTAACACTCTGCTCTCTATAGACATTTATAATGAACAGTTTCAACTTCTGTCTCTAGTACGGTGCAATATGAACATCAACTTGAAATTGAAACAGACGAAAATTTGCTCTGATTGTTTTGATAAAGTGGGCTTTCTTATTGATTATAGGAATGGCTGATCCGATGGAATCTGTAAACTCGAGGATAATTTTCCATTGAGACATAATAACAATGATCCTATCATCATTATAATTAATTTGTATCCAACATAAAACAGCTCGATACAAATTTGTTAAATAATACTTAATTTATATTCAATTTCTCTCCACTGACAGTGTTCTTTATAATTTCGTGTCAACATGGCATTTCTTTCATGTTTAATTTAATATGATTGTTAACTTCTCAATTGATTATTCCCGCATACAGAAATATGTAGTTTTTGGTTTAAAATCGTATCTGATAAAAACTATTCTAGAAACACGAATGTCAAATATGTTTTGCTTGTATTATTATTATCATTATTATCACAAGTTACAAAGACGGGATGAAAGGCAACCATTTGATTCCGTTAACTTGCTGATAGACTGTCACCAAGTAACACATCAACTTAGTTATCAGTATAGGCATGATTAAAACGATACACTTATACACAGACAAGAGCTATGTTTGAGGTTCCAGTCAAAAGCCTGTTGCAAAAAAAAACCAAATTACTGGATTTGTTTTGTGGATTTGAGCTCGATCTGAAGAAAACCTTAGACAGTCTTGGGTTTACAAATATAATACATCCTGGACTGTTTATATCCGTGATAAAATCAAATTGAATGCTTCTGAACGTCACCCGGTTGTTTGAGGTTCCAGTCAAAAGCCCGTTGCAAAAAAAAACCCATATTACTGGATTTTTTTGTGGATTTGAGCTCGATCTGAAGAAAACCTTAGACAGTCTTGGGTTTACAAATATAATACATACTGGACAGTTTATATCCGTGATAAAAATCAAATTGAATGCTTCTGGACGTCACCCGCTTGGCTGTGCTGGATATAGAAGTACACAGCCATGTCTAATCAACATGCTTTGTGCAGGGAGAGTGCCACGCTATTCTGTACATTAAAGAAATCTAAACTAGCTTGAAGCAAATATTTCAAGGTTCTAATGCGCCTGTTGCAAGTGGAATTTTTGTTCCAATCTTGCATGTTCTTCGTTCCCAATTCAAGTTTTAATGCTTGTCCTTCATCCTGGTTCACATAGTCTGCCAAACTTATTTAATGAACTATTGTTAATTTGGTTGTACTGAATATGCATGGAATATCTGTCACCGGACGTTAACCAGATTCATTCGAGCTAATCAATCATTGAAAACTGTATTGAATTAAATTTTACATTTGTAAACGCAGAAAACTTTTGTACGGTTGGTTAGTGCCCTTGAACCACCCACTCCCAAACATTGAGCGGTCATTGAACCACGTTGATGTATGACTGGCAAGTTTTATAATCGTTTCCCTCTAAGGGCCACTGTGACTAATTGACTGCCATTTTTTGTGCACTAAAAGTTCCAAAACTGTCAACTGTCAAAGATCTTTACGTAAAATGTATGCCTCTTCGGTCCAATTAGAAAACGAAAAACCCTTCCTAATCCATTTCGTGAGATGAGATGTTAGAATAGTATCAGTTAAATAACTTAGGACTAATTACAGGGGTTTCCTTTTTAAGATATAACTGTCTTGAATTTCTTGATTTCCATTCAATTTATAATATTCCCTAATGAATCTTTCAAAGAACTTGCAATTTTCTTTTACTACTAAGTGGTTGTTCCTTTTATTGCTTGTATCAAAGGTATAAATGCATTTTAATTACCATTTTAAAATCAGTCGTTCCTTTTAAAATTTATATGGTTGCTATAAAATTCAGCAAAAAAATCTACCTCAATAAAATAATGCAATGTCACACCAACATCAAGTCACATCATTTAAATTTGGGTAAATGCCTTTCATTGGAAATTAAGAATAATGTTCGTGTAATCTATAGTTTTCGCTCATTGATCTAGAGATATTCAGTTTCTCAAACAATTATTTCTTTTGACTTTATCGTCCAGAACCGATCAGATATCAAACAGCCAATTTCTTGGTAGATCTAAAAAGGAAAAAACTGTTCGATGTTCGTTGAACTGACTGATTACGTTTTATAGCTGTCCTATATATTCTGTTACTTTTTCATGTTATATTTTTCATTACCTTAACGATATCTCATTTTTTAGTTTAATGATTTTGTAGATAGAATTTGGAAGCACTTTTAACTATCTTTTGTTTCTGATGAATATGACATTAATTGTAGGATGCAAACTTCTTGTACTTGAAGATCACAAACCCGATCGGATCAAAGAAAAACACTAGACGATCTATTTTTGCTGTTTTTATGCGGTCTTCAGGAACAAGAACGCAGACGAGTAAGATAATACAGTGGTCGACTGTGTTAAATATTTGTTGATGATATCGTGTTAACCCTTGGCTTGGACTGTTATACAATGTAAATCATAACTTATAAACATTCAGATTCAGCGCTTTTCCATATCACGTAAACTCCCCTTGTCGTTAACGTGCATGACTGAGCTATTGCCTGCTGCACATGCTTCATACGTTTAATATGCTGTATCATTTAGGATATGCTTTATCACTTCGTTCATTCAAACTTGATTCAAAGTACAACAGACAATGTAAAACAACAAATTTCATTTTACGATTATATTAGAAATTATTAATTGGTTTACTTTCAACTAATACGATAAATAAAAATATTGTTTATCAAAAACAAATATGAAACATTCGTGTAAACAAATTGTTTACCTTTTTACAGTGGTCATGTAAGATGTAACTTTTACCTTGACCTCTGTATAATGCAATGTGGTGAGAAAAATAACCTAATAGTTCTTGTACTGTGCATCAATGTCTAAGGGGCATTTTGTCTTGATATGATTAATTATAACCGGTAGTCGTTATAATAAAAAGGATTTTTCATTTTTACACTTGAGAGAAATGTGTTCCTTCCTTTTCATCTGGAATATGAATTTGACATATATATAAGATTGCGTTTCACTAGATTTGGTGTATATGTTGTTGCCAGTTGTTGGTGTATTTACAATTATTAAAACCTTACGGAGTCTTAAAATCAGAAATTTACAAAGGTGTCTTGAAATGCACTGATTTCAGGGGTTAAAGTGACTGATAATGTCTCAAGTTTCATTCGTAGTAATTTTTTATAATATCTGAAAATGAATATTACGTTCTCTTTGTGTGAAAATTGATAGATTGCAGTGCAGTAGTATACAATTGAGATACAGTATTGGAAGAAAACATAAGACTGTGATGTCAGGTTTTTTTTAACCAGTTTATATTGAATTGAAGAATCTATAAAAGTATAGGTTTTATTCTACTATCTGCAAGTATATCTAACAGATCAGTTGTGAAGAAAATACGTAGTAATGATTTTATTTCCATTGATCAAAGTCATAAAACTAAGTCATATTTATAATTTATGTATAACTAAAGAATGAGTATGCATGAATAACTTCTTACCTACACTTAATAAACTGTGCTTATTATTTATTTATTAAAACCTATAATTGGAGATCCTTGGTTTTATCTACCGAGCGATATCGTAATAACAGTGTCACTTGGTGTTAAAATAGTGTAGTTATTTCACCAGGAAGCTTAAAGACAGTTGCTTCTTTTTTAATTTCCTCTCAAAGTGTTGTATGTCTTCCTGGATAAGACTTTATTTATTACATTTATGGTTATATTAGTAAAAGATAATAGGGACATTGCAATGACTTAACATGGTGTCCGTGTTCTCATTATATTATATTAGGAATAATTTGGAATATTGGAAGTTTCAGGTAAGGCAATATATATCAATCATATTTGTCGACAATTGGTCATTGGGAATTGGAACGAGAAAGTGGGTAGTATTTTGACAAGTGACTCACGATATGATAGAATATGGAGCAGAAAATAGATTAGAATCTATAAACGTGAAGAATGATTTGTTTCAATCGATCTACTTCTTCGGGCTTTTTTTTTAACAACAATTTCTTTTTATACTACCTAGTTGTTGCTAACTGTCTTATCATGCTTATATAGTACAACCATCCTACACATGTTCATCTCTTTGATATTATAGGGAACGTTAGAATATACGAAGGGGTAAAAAAATAGAAGTGGCACTCCTCAGGTTGCTTGTGGCATGTAAAAGTTAATAAATATATACGTCAACAAAATTTCTACATCAGCTGCGAATTTCGAAAATAATCTCTATAATAACCCGATATGACTCGGGTTATCCTATTCAATAGCTTCAATGCTGCTCGAGGTCGAAATGTTGGAAACCCAAAACCTAAAACAAACGTTTAAAGGCAGATATAGCCAAAAATAAAAGACCAACATATAGCAAAACCCTAACAAGAAATTAGAACTACTAGTAAACATATGAGAGATACTTTCATTAGTTTGAAACGATTTCCTAAGAAATTATGACTACGATAGCTAGCGCATATCCTTGACGTATCTGTAACGCAACAATGTCCTGTAGAGTATGCAACAGACTTTAGACAATATGTGTTGAGAGGGTAACATACGTTAATGCCCGTGTCACACTGTCCCGATTTTTACGCCGATGGCAACACGATTATGGAAATTTTCAAAATCGGGACTGATCGTATCCAGATCGGGCTATTCGTAGTGCCATCTTTAACCATCATAGAACCATCGCCCACTTTTTCTAGCCTTCGGGGACAACTTCGGGATGGGTTCTAAATTTTTTAACATGTTAAAAAATCCCCGAAGTTGCGTCCGATGTTGAGGGTTCGTATTGAGTTCGTATCACCATCCTCACCATCGTAATTTCACCGGGAATGCATCTTTGAACATCGTATTGCATTCGTGTTTCCATCGTTTCCATCGGGCAGTTTTGACATAACGATGTCTACACGAATGAATCACGAAGCTACCCGAAGGTCTTACGATGGCAACACGACTTCGTGAAGACCTCGTAATCCCGTCGTGTTGCCATCGAATAAAAGTACGAAGGCGACAAGATGGAACTACGACGGCAATAAATCCAGCTAAATGTAAGTTAATTTTCGCGCTAAAATACATTTAAAGTGCCTTGCGCGATATGCACTGGTCAGTCTAATACGACAGTTAAGAAAGACGTTCACAAAACATGGAGCTCATATCATATGATTCTATGAGAACAAGAAAGGCGACAGTGTTGTTTCTATTAATTCAAATGGAACAAGAAGAGCAGCTATTACAGGCTCAGGATTTACTTTTACAAGTAAAATATTATTTTTTGTCAATTTTTCATATCAAGTAACATAATAAAAATCATAAACGCGCCTCGTACACCAACACTGCAGGTACACGTATATAGGGAAACCAACTTTTTCTTCATTATTCTGATTTTTTATGTATCGTCTGAGTTGTTGACACACGAATGTTTACTCCATAACCATTTTGTTTTCTATATGTCATATTTTGCCGCATTTGTTGCTTTCCCCACATCCTTCTTTTTGTCTATATTATTATGATATTCTCCTGGAAAGAGCTCTTTTTGATTAAAAGGGATCAACGAACCCATTACCTTACCTTTAAGATAGATCAGTAAACATGGGCATAATTATGGGTGATTATTCAGACTAGTGCACACATTTTACATTTCAAACAAGGCAATGCCGAGCGTGGCATCTCCTCGTATGTAACATATTGGGGACAAATATGGACACTATATTTGTATATGACACATGCAGAAAATGGTAAATTGAATATGCATATTTGATACATAAACTAGTTTTTTTAGAAATTAACCAAATCTTTCAGTAACTGGAATATAATTTAAATTCATCGTAAGTTGTACACGACGTCTTTAAGACATCGTATGGCCATTGCGCCATCATCTTAATCCATCGTGTAGCCTTCGTGATTCATCGTGTAGGCTTCGGCTGAGATATGAAGCTTAAACATCCGTCTTCGGTTAACCTTCATATGTCCATCTTTTGCTATCGTATATAATTTTGGCACCATCGTATAGACTTCGTTATTCATCGTACTTGCTTCGGTCCCTTTTTGGTATTTTAACGAGATCTGGACCAACTTCGTACGAACTTACAATTTTCGCATTTGGTTGTCCATCGTATATAAAAATCGGGACAGTGTGACGCGGGCATTAACAATGTGTGTTGAGAGGGTAACAGACTTTAGACAATATGTGTTGAGAGGGTGACATACGTTAAACAATGTGTGTTGACAGGGATAGCATTTCCTGCTATACATTGTACTCATTAACCACCATATGATCACACCCAAAAATAATTAATGCATGTTTTATATACAACAGTGCAAACTTGTGATCTAAAACAAAGTTGATGTGTACTTTTAGAAAATAAAGTGCCTCTGTTTTGGTAGAAGTATCTGGGTGTAAATTTTAAGCTTGTTAAATAGTGTTCGATGACAAGGATGAAAAGATATTTTATGCAACGTTGGTCTTAGATGGGTAAAGCTGTCCGGTTTTGATGCTCTAACTTTTTTATATTTGTTTTGTCTCGAGCGAAACATGTGAAGGGAATTCCAGAGCCCCTTTTTACATTCGCGTTGATTTAATGAGTGTTTTTGAAAATCAAATTTATAGTAGCTTGTGCGTTCACCAATGTTTTGAATATCTTTAAATGATCTCCCGATATTAGCTACATTTGTCTGATAAAATCACAATTTTATTAAACACGTGCTTCTCCGCTTAAAACAAAAACAAACATCTAATTGAATTAAAGAATTATTCTAATTTATATAACCGGAGAATGAAGTTTGTTGATGATAACCTTATCCTACTACCACACACGAGATATAACGCTTGATAATTGAAATTTATTTCAAACAGGTGTAAGTGTTAATTTCTTTCAAACAAGGCGTTAACGCGTGAAGTACTTCCTATATACTTAGATATTTCCCGTTTGTCAGTACTATATTAGTTCTGTGAGAAAAGCTGCATATGAATAAGGCCTACTCAAGTTAAATGCTAGTTAATTGATGTTTTATGTTTTATGTAAAGTTACACGTTTATATTTAATACTAAAGAAAATACCCGTGTTTAGTTTTAAAAATATTTAAATAAATACTCAATATAAAGAATATAGTTTTATTTGCTTGAATACAACATGTCACCATAAATTCATTCGACAAGCCACTTCACATCTTTATGTTGAATTTATTCATTTCAGTATTAGGACATAGTAGCCAACATTCTACCTTAAGTTTAAGCCGCATTAATGTATTCTCGAATGTATTGCGTGATGACTAGATATTTCGCTCTTCATTAAAAATCCTCCCGTTATATTTTTTGCGGGGGCTATTTTCACTATGAAGCATATCTTGAACTATACGTATCAAGCTTCTTGCTTATTAACTTTTGATATTTGTAATTCTACCATTAGATCGCATCAAACTCCGCTGATTTTATGTAATATTAATCTTTTTTCTACATTTACTAACACTCAATTCTGTTTGAAGTAGTAATTTTTCACTAAGTTGTTTTAAATTGTCATCTTCAAACTACAAATGAGTCTCTTGATCAGCATTGTCGAGTTTTAAATTATATGTTATTTACATGCAAAAAAATGATGAATATTCGTCCTAATCACATCAGTGTTAATGCTGATATGCCACTGGGTGACATATTAACATGCCACTTGGTGACATATTAACATGCCACTGGGTGACATATTCAACGATAGCGATGTTCCAGACCATATGAGTATTTGGACCGTACGCGTATACTCGTACGGTCCGATCATACGCGTACGGTCGGACCGTACACGTATATACTCATACGGTCTAGTACGAGCAGGACCATACATGTATTTGAACCATATGGGTTTATTTTAGACAAACATTTATCAAAATACTTTTATTGAATTTTATAAATTAATATTATTACAGTTAGATGAATAAAGCGAATACGTGAAAATTCAATCAATTGAAATTAAATAATTCTGTATTCGATGTCTTTAATTGTCCATATTTTTTGTTTTGCACTATCGCCCCGGACGACACTTGCTTCCACAAGGAACGTCAGATTTTAAGGAACGTCCATTTATTTCAAGATGGGTTTTTTTTTCAAAAAAAAATTGTGATCTTAAATTTTATGAAAAAAATTATTCTGTTCAAGCAGATAACAAAAAAATATTTTGAATCCGGCAGATTTTCCCCATACCTAAAAGTGTTAAATATTGAAAAAAATGCTTTCAATGTTTTATTGATAGTGTTAAAAACCAAATAAAATTGATCGCGCAAAGTAAAATTTCTGACTCGGATAAAACAACCATTATATGACCCATTTCCAATAACTTCAATTCAGCGAGCAATATTCAATTTCATGTCAATGCATTACTGACATGCTAAATGAAGGAGATGAACAGATTAAATTAACGCGACTTTTTTTAAAATAGTATAAACATTAAGTTTTTATTACATTTACAATTAAACAAAATATAATAATTCGAGATTTCAGTTATGTGATTCTTTTGTATCTAATAAACTTGTCTGGACCGTACGCGTACGGGCCAAATACTCATACGGTCTTGAACGGAGACATTAGACTTGTGTCCCCTCTCGATTTCTGTGGCAAGATCAAACTATCGTATACCCTACAAAAATGATAGAAATTAAATGAAGCCGAGGGAGCATCTCATTCCTTTAAATGCATACTCTAAATGTCTCTTTTCATGTAACAGGTTACGTATCGCGAAGTACAGCAGCAAAATTTACAAAAAACAAATAAGTTCGAAGCTAAATATCAACTTATAAAAACATGATTACTTATACGGAATCCTGACAACGGTCGTTGTTTCTCTCCGCAAAATAAAACTAACCACACTATGTTTATTAAAAAAGCAAAATTAATGTTTATTGTCTCATAGAAGTATTTAATTGTTTGCCTTAAAACCAAGATTTTAACGGTTGAATAAGTTAAGATGGATCGTATTCAAACTAACGGGCTTTATATACAATATTCCCGTTAAAATATGCGATATAACAATTGTAATAATGTTTCGACAGGTACATCTAAACTTCCAAACCAAATATTTATATGTAATACATAATGTATGAAATAACGTTGAGAATTAAATTGTTACGCCAAGCATGTGTAGCTCGTGCAATATTGAAATAAGAACATGGGCATTCCACTGCAAATGTTTGCACCTATCCTAAGTCAGGAATCTGATGTACAGTAGTTGTCGTTTGTGTATGTAATTTATACGTGTTTCTCGTTTTCGTTTTTTTTTTATATATATTAGGCCGTTGGTTTTCCCGTTTGAATCGTTTTACACTCGCAAATTGGAAAGGGAATAATATAAGTTGAAAAACTTGTGTCCCAATCCACTATAAATAAATATGTTTAAACTAAACTAGTAATTTTGGAGCCCTTTATAGCTTGTTGTTCGGTGTGAACCAAGGCTTCGTGTTGAAGGCCGTACCTTGATATATAATGGTTTACTTTTATAAATTGTTATTTGGATAGAGAGTTGTCTCATTGGCACTCATACCACATCTTCCTATATCTATTTGTTAACTTCGAATGCGAATGAAGAGTGTCAAATGTATACGAGTTAACATTATCGTATTAAAGGATACTCTTATATCGAAACCGTCATGAATAATCAGTGCTATCATATTTATCCTGGCTTTTATGGAAGGACGCTAAATTGTGTTTTGCACGTAATGATTTGTTCCGGTCTTAATGGCTTGCCAATCTCGGGTTTTTTAAAAATAAACTACTAGAATATTAAAAATAGGTCTATGAAACAGTTTTCGTGAAGGAAGACATTTAAAACAAACCTTTTTATGTTCTCTATGTACTTACAGAAACTTCTGCTTTTGTATTTCATTTGTTTGATCTTCTAAATCTACTTATTTTCACACACTTCCTCATTTTTTAGTGACTTCTGTTACATATATTGATTTTCTATAATCGGACTAGAGCATCTGAGTTTTCGGCTGTGCGTTGCAGTGTATTTTTGTATTCCATTACCTGATGTAGCCTATACTGAGTTGATGAATACTCACAGAGACCAACAGTCCATGTACCAGCAGTGGTATTGACCCAGTGCTGGTAAACCAAAATAAAATTTTATCAAGTTCGTGCGTCCGAAGCGAACAATTGCTACTCAACTTAGATTTTTTTTTTCAGATTAAAAGAAAAGTTCTCTTTTTTTATGATTTTAGCGTATCGACTCGACCTACCTACACATGACTGGAACTGTTGCTAAAATATCAGATGTAGCAAAATATCATAACTCATTAAGAAAATCATTAAAGAATCAATTGATAGCAGAATTTTGAGATATATAACAAACTGCTATCATCAAGGAATAAAGATAAGCTTTATTTGGTTAACGATGCTTATGATTTTGTAAAAGCGGCAAGTTAGCGAAACATTCTCAAGCAAAAACTTCTTAGAGATTGATAGCAATTGCATAGATTTATATTAATCAAGTTGTTATTTAATATTTTTATTTCACTTTTTCTTTACATAAAGCATTTTTCAATCTTCGTTTTTATCTTCTGGTCCATTATGATTTGTCCATTTATTTGTAATCAATGCTAACTGAGGTTATCTACAGTTTAATGTCTGTGTCTTTTGTTTGTCTGTCCATGGTTATGACATTAAGGTATTAAATAGACATGCTATATCATTGTTAATGTGATTTCATTTCCTTTTTTGTTTAAGCATGGTCGAGTGAAAGAACGGTACTTGTTAGGTTTAGTTTATGATATTCACTTAAAATTTTGTTTAAATTGAAATAAAATGTTGATTTGCTTCATTGCTACTTACATGAACTAATCCCAAATGGACTATTTTTGTTTACCTTTTTCTTCTTGTCATGAGAATGCATTTTATGTATTTCCAGGCAAACTCATCTCAGCGTCGTCTCTGAGTATTTTATAGTCAGTATATATATGCATTTGATTTGTCAGAGTGTGTTCATGCAAGTTGACGGATACCTATGGAAAAACAGCTCGTGTTTGATGTTTCCATTGCTATTTGAATATCATAGCATCCTCCCTTTCTCATAATCATACTTTTTTTTTCACTTTATCATTATGTTACTTCTTTTTACGCGTAAAATATCCCACTTAACGTTAAAAGCAAAATGTTGTTTATGATTGTAAGTTCGCCTTGATGCTGATCTGACTTTAGAATCAATATAAAAACATGATATCTGTATTCGGTGGGTGCTCTGTGTTGTATTTGTAGCCATTTTTTATTCCATATCTGTAAAAATTGATTTTGAGTTACATCCATATCTTTATAACTCGTTTATCTAGATACGTTTTTGTCGGCTTTTTCCTCAGGGCGTTTTAAAGCATCTTAATACAATATCTTCATGTATTATAATGCCTGCAGTGGTTTTTAATTTCAAAAGTTGGAAAACAATGGCAATTATTATATAATATATTTCTTCGTTACTTCTAAAATATTTTTCATAGTTATTCTTAAAAAGAAAATAACGCTTGCTTTCGTTTTATTTTTGACATGGATATATTGTTATTAAACATCAATTTTCGAAAGTCATATTACTATCTATCAGGTTTTCGCCTTTGTAAATGTGTTTTAAACTTTCTCGTCAATATATAATATCTGTGGAAGATATCTGTTTCATTAGTTACACTTAATATGTAAAAGGTATAGACGTCGACATTGCACTTTATTTAAATCAGTTGTCGTTATGCATAAATGGAACATTACAATATATTTCATGATAGGTGGCTTGGGAAAATTGTAATAAAGGACACCCTTTATTTTCACGAAGTCAACGGTCATTTCATCATATTAACGGCTATCAGTGCCAAGACAGGGATAGTGGATCTGTAATTTCGCACGTCTCTGGTGTAAACTTAAGATCTATCATTAGTCCCAGAATTCATATACGAGTTATAAAACAGATTGATGTATAATAATTATGTGGTTGATTCATGTAAAAAAATGTCAAGTTTCACATCCCAGCAAAAGATTAATGAACTCGTATAGTTGTAATGAAGGCCTCTTTCATCGGAGTGCTGTAACGGGTGTTAAATGTTAATTCTCTACATAATCAACTTAATCATCAGCTCACTCTAACTACATCAAATACTGGCATAGCTTTGACGATCATCAGCTCACTCTAACTACATCAAATACTCACATAGCTTTGACGATCATCAGCTCACTCTAACTACATCAAATACTCACATAGCTTTGACGATCATCAGCTCACTCTAACTACATCAAATACTCACATAGCTTTGACGATCATCAGCTCACTCTAACTACATCAAATACTCACATAGCTTTGACGATCATCAGCTCACTCTAACTACATCAAATACTCACATAGCTTTCAATATACAACTTAAATTAATTGAAGGTTATTGAGTTTGCACAGCGCCTCATAGTGTGTGTAAAAAATACCTCATTTTTGAACTGTTAATTTATTGTTGTATTGAATTAAAGCACTCGAATGTTATGTAATATAGTTTAACGGATTTGAACTTGAGCAGTTTCGTAAAAATAGAAAACTTTACTGTAGTTTTAAGAATTCCATAATCTCTGCGAAAGCAGTAGAGTTTAACCTTCAAATATTTTTTTCTAATCAAATCGCATTGATTTTTACAATTGTTTCTTTTAAAACTCTTTTTGACCTATGAAACTAAAACCGTCTGATGTGTAGTGTTTTATACTTTAGTATTGGAAAAGTGATTTTTTATAAGTTATTATTGGCTTTGAACTCGTTTTCAGTAACTGCTAGTACTCTCAGATAGGTATGTCTTAAGTCTTTGTTAGTTGCTTTTTTAGAATGTGTGTGCTTTGTGTTGATCTGATGATTCAAGCCCTAAAATTTCCAACTGATTTTTATAGTTTGTTCTTATGTTGTGTTGGTACACCACTGTCTTCGGTTAGGTTGGAAGATTGGGCGCCCGCAAACATGTTTACCCCGCTATAAAACATGTCCCAATTAAGGCGATAGTAGTTTTCCGATGTTCCAATCAATTAGGAAGAGACAATTCATTATAACACACAAAATCTGAGGAAATCGCATGCTCCAAAAGAAGCAAGACCGAGGTGTAGGTAGAGTTGGAATCTTCTGAAATTCTTACTACGTCCGCCATGCGAATTCACTTTTTTAGAATAGGACACAATCGATACAGATCACACGACAATAGTGGTATCCAAGTCAGCCTGTAATTCACTGTCACAATGAAGAATAGGACACAATCGATACAGATCACACGACAATAGTGGTATCCAAGTCATCCTGTAATTTACTGTCACAATGAAGAATAGGACACAATCGATACAGATCACACGACAATAGTGGTATCCAAGTCATCCTGTAATTCACTGTCACAATGAAGAATAGGACACAATCGATACAGATCACACGACAATAGTGGTATCCAAGTCATCCTGTAATTCACTGTCACAATGAAGAATAGGACACAATCGATACAGATCACACGACAATAGTGGTATCCAAGTCATCCTGTAATTCAATGATTGTTGACACAATCGATTCAGATCACACGACAATAGTGGTATCCAAGTCAGCCTGTAATTCACTGTCACAATGAAGAATAGGACACAATCGATACAGATCACACGACAATAGTGGTATCCAAGTCAGCCTGTAATTCACTGTCACAATGAAGAATAGGACACAATCGATACAGATCACACGACAATAGTGGTATTCAAGTCATCCTGTAATTCAATGATTGTTGACACAATCGATACAGATCACATGACAATAGTGGTATCCAAGTCAGCCTGTAATTCACTGTCACAATGAAGAATAGGACACAATCGATACAGATCACACGACAATAGTGGTATCCAAGTCATCCTGTAATTCAATGATTGTTGACACAATCGATACAGATCACACGACAATAGTGGTATCCAAGTCAGCCTGTAATTAACTGTCACAATGAAGAATAGGACACAATCGATACAGATCACACGACAATAGTGGTATCCAAGTCAGCCTGTAATTCACTGTCACAATGAAGAATAGGACACAATCGATACAGATCACACGACAATAGTGGTATCCAAGTCAGCCTGTAATTCAATGCTTGTTGTTTGTTGCTGGATATCGTATTTTTCGTTTAGGTTTGTTTACATAAATTAGACCGTTAGTTTTCTCGTTTGCATTGTTTCGCATTTGCAATGTCGGGGCCTTTCAAAACGTGCTATGTTGTATGTTTTTGTCTATAGTTGATTATTTCTTTGTTGTTTGGTCTCTGAAAGAAAGCTGTTTCTTTAGCAGTCATTTTATATCTTGTTTGATTTTCGATATATCTTAGTGTCAATATTAAGTTCGTAAAAGATTTAGCTATCCTTGCATTTATTTGTAGTTTTAACTGAGATGTGAAAAGTTGGAAGATGTCTAAAAAATCATAAATCTGATATGAAATGATCTCAAACAGACTTATATCTTGTTAACTCTAACAATCTGAGGGACATTGATCGATACATTCCTAATACTTTAGATGATTTCAAGGGGTGAACAAACTTTACACCTATTCGGGTAGTGCTGTATACCATGAGAATTATCTGTTATAAAAGTACAGATATCCTTTTGTTTATACACTAAGGTATTTATTTTTATCATAACCTTTGCGTTTTATAATATTGTAATGTCCATTATTTTTCTGTTTACAGATATTGTACTGTTTCTAACTCATTACGTATTGTTACGTCTATTATTTCTCTGATATACAGATATTGTCCTGGTTCTACCTCATTACCTCCCTTGTTTCTGGTGGCTGTCTCCTTGTTTCCCTTTGAATGCTATATTGGTTTTAAATTGCTTCAATTAGTTTGACGATTTTAATAAGGTTGTCCTTTTTACTAGATACAACTGTGATCTTTGAAAAAATAAATACTGAATAATTTATCACAACGGATCATCTTTTCATGGTCCGTTTAACTTGTTTGAAGATATTTATGGAATAAGTTTGAAGATATCTAAACAGACATTTTATGACATACCATTATATTTTGTACTTTTATTGTTTATCGATAATAAAAGGTCAGACTGTGAAAATTGTATTTTGGGAAAAGAATAAAACTAAATGTGATCAATAGATAATAAATTGTCGTTTCCTAAACGTCCAGTACCGTTTACCGAAAACATATTTGCTATTTGAACGGTCAACGTGTTCTGAAAGAAAGTGTATTTAGGGAAATATTGGAGCAATGGTGCGATTCTGAGAAAAAAGAATATCTTTTATGTGAAAATGCTAGTTTAAAATGCAGTTAAATGATATAAGCAATGAAGATTCCTAAGCATCCAAATCAACTCCTCCACCTTGTGTTGATAATAGATTGAGTACATCTAGACTGTGACATGTTTTCAGTCTGTTAACATGTTAAACTGTTTGGCAGACTGAAATATTTACATTCTTACACGAGAAATAACTATGGAAAAAACTTGTGCAGAAGTCATAATTATCACAATGTTTTATTACAGAATATGAATAATGAAGACGTAACGTCAAGTCTGTGCCAGGAATTCATCTAATACTTAGAGGTAAGTAAGTTATTTTTGTGCCTATTGGCGAGAACAAAAGCCCACGGATATATACAAATAGTTATATAAAGAACACATCAGTCGATACCTTATTACTGGGAATGTTATACAAAGAACATATACTGTATAGGTCAAGACATTAATCGGGTCCTTGGGTGATACGGGTAGGATATTTTATTGGATTTGATTATTTTATAAATAGTCTTTATAAATTCGGTTGGTAGGTTATTCAACCTTTGATCGAGTAAAATGAATGTGGTATTATTGCCAGTGAGACAACTATCCACCAGTATTTTACACTACTTGACAGCCTTATTGCTGGAAAAGAATTCCAATAGTGATTTAGTATCCAAACAATAAAAAGATAAATTCTGACTAAAGGGTGTTTATAAATTATGTCAGATCTAGTATATTTTCAAAACTGTTTTTTGACTAAAATCCAAATTGTGTTTCGGTCATTCACATAAAAGTCACATTCCAGCGTATCTTTAGCATAGACAATATCGTCTATTATCCTTCATGCATTAAGGAAAATATACTTAACTACTAGAAAATAGACGCAACACGATTTTTAGAAAAAGAATCTTAAAAATAACAGAATAGTGATCAAATTAACTAAAACTAAATTGCCTTTAAAGGTTATTTGATGAAACATGTTGCTTGGTTGCGGTGAAGGTTTCTAATCCTGGTACCTTTGATAAATGTTTCTAACTTATCGTAGGAGTCTTCATTTTTTACTCAAACTCATTTATCTCATTCTCAATTTTATCTAATTTACTTGTTTAATTGTTAACAGAAATTATGGATCATAAAGTTACATAGAAATTACTATATATCTTCTATTCTTCAATTACCAAAAAGTATCATCGTTTGAAGATTTTATCAATTAGTTTCCAATTTAGAAAAACATAAATATCTATATTGCATCAATGATCAAAGAAGTTATAACCGGAAGTATAGTTAATTAATGGCAAGCCAAAAAAATATAATAGAAAATCAAAACGATAGAAGAAAGTATTCGATCATATTTCTTGGGACTATTTTTTTATGACCCTGATCATTTCAATTAGATGAATATTGCGTTACATTTTTAATCGATTCAGTTTTAAAAGCGAAAAGACATAAAATTCTATTACAGTTATATGAAACTGATATTTATTATTACAAATTTACATATTTAAGGCATTTAAATGTACATGTCTTGATACTTTGCTATCACTGTGAAGTGATTTGTTTGGGAAACTGTTTACAAATTTGTAATTGTATAATTCCATGTCAAATATCAGTTAGGATGTATCATTTGCATAATCAAAAGATAAAGTATGCGATGAACAAATTAAATATTATGATCATAATGGTCAAAAACAAAAATCATTGTAAATGAAATAGATTCGTGTGAATTTATACACATTTTGGTAATTGAATTTAATTTCTAAAAAGAAACAAAACATTCCTGTTTTATCATCACCATCTAGTAGGATTTTATTACCAAACTATTGTTAGAGAAGCCATTTAAATTAAAGCATTATTGAGAACCATGAATAATGCAGACATTATGCATATAGTAATAAAGTGCATGGACTGCAGGTGTTCATATTACGAAAAAGTTTGCACATTAGAGAATTATCATTAAAATTGATTCAATTAAAAAAACATAGATGCACTGTTGTTTGCTTTATTCATATTTTTCACGATATATCTATGGGTAATTGTGTCATATACGTAAGTTCTCGCTTTTTTTTATTCACATCCTATTTTTAAGTTTGAGGGATAAATATTAATTTTCATTTGGATAGTTGTCTCATTGGCAATCATACGATATCTCCTTACTTTTATTTGTCTGTGTTCATAGAACTACAAATAAAAATATCATTTACAGTAACTGTAAAAGAACATCTTCAAATATTAAGGATGTCCAACACGTCACATTAGTTAATCATTTTTTGTCCAGCTCAGTAAACCTCTTATATTATTTACTGTCTGAAATATCAATTTGTGTCCATGCTTGCTTCTAAAAGAGCAGTCATAAGTGCTCTGCCGCTTTAATATGTGTACATTTAAATTGAAGCTTTTCTGGTAATTTTTTAAATGGAAGCAACTCGGATTCTTTATAGAAGTAAGCATCCAAAACAGAAAAGTGACAGCAACTCTTTCATTAGAAGCACATGAACATTTATTTATGACACACTAATGTCCTGATATAAAATACACTTTATATACAACAGTATTTCTTTCATAATACATTTAGTTAGTCTAATGCATTTGTATTGAAATGGTATTTTGATGAGTTCATAAATGCCTTTTTCCGTTTTGATAAGTAGTTTTTACGAATTGAAAAATAATCCGATTTCTTTTGATGTATAAAGTTGCACATAAAAAGGACATTGCAATTTGCAAGGTCAATATGATATTGATAACATAATAAGTTTTAATATCATAAGAGATTATAGTTGAAATGCCTAATATCAAGCTGATTAACTGTAACGGTTATCTTAAATTAATTTTCTTGATGTATGTCTTTCTGTCAGAGCCCAGTATAAACAAATTCCTAATAAATAGAGCACTCAATTTGTATTTCCATTAATTACTGTCTTATTATTGTAAATGTAAACAAGTGCTTTGGCATCTCAGTTTAATTGGTTTATGTAATTTACTTTCTGCTCTACTTTTTTACCTAGAATTTTCTTTGAAATATTAATCTTACATCTACTTAGTACCTAGCAAAGGTCAAATATCAGAAGTCCGGTTATTACCAAACAAATATAGGTGCATAAGTAGTCAGAACCACACAATCTTAATAAAATATAGTAGTACTAGGTATGTAATTGTATCATACGAGGTCAGTTGTAAATGGATGTATCATAGTAGGACCAAACACGTAACTGTATCATAAAAGGACCAAGTGCATAGCTGTATCAAAAAGTACCAAGTACGTAGCTGTATTATAATATAACTAAGTAATTAGCTGTATCATAAAAGGAACTAGTAGGTAACTGTTTCATAAAAAGACTAAATACTTAGCTGTCTCATAATATGACCAAGTAAGTATCTGTATCATAAAAGAACTAAGTACGTAGCTTTATCATAAAAGGATAAACTACGTAGCTGTATCATAAAAGGATGAAATACCTAGCTGTATCATAAAAGGATCAATTATGTAGCTGTATCACGAAAAAAACCGAGTACGTAGCTGTATCATACTACGACTATGTACGTAGCTGTATCATAAAAGGAACTAGTCCGTAGCTATATCATAAAAGGAACAAGTCCGTAGCTATATCATAAACGGAACAAGCTACGCCGTAGCTATACCATAAAAGGAACAAGTACGTAGCTATATCATAAAAGGAACAAGTCCGTATCTATATCATAAAAGGAACATTGTAGGACAACGTTAATGGGTATATCGTAGTTAGAACAAGTACGTACATGTATCATAGTCTAATTATATGGATGTTCCGTATGAGCTAGGTACTTGAATATAAACCATGAACATGAATGTACCATATCAGAACCACGTACCTGTTCCAAAGCCTATTCCTACTATGATTCATCGAAAAATATCATCACTACAATGGTACATCCACGTATTTGGTTCTAATGTGATGTATCAACATATTGGTCCTACTGTGAAACATTCTCGTATTTGTTCCAAATATGATACTACCACGTATATTGTCCTACTATGGTTTATCAACGTATTTGGTCCTACTGTGAAACATCCACGTATTTGTCCCAAATATGATACTACTACGTATCTTGTCCTACTACAATTCATCCACGTAGTTGGTCCTACTATAACACAACTACGTACTTGGTCCTTATATGGTATATCTACGTATCTGTTCCTACTATGGTTCATCATTGTAATTGATCCTACTATCATACATCAACGGATCCTGTCATACTATCATACACCAACAGATCTGGTCCTTCTGCACATCAACTTTTTCAGGTCCTACTGTGAAACATCCACGTAGTAGCTATGATATACCAACATACATGGTTCTTCTTTAACACATCCACGTATTTGGTCCTACTATGATTCATTCGCGTAACTGGTTCTACTATGATTCATCGTTGTATCTGGTCCTACTATCATACATCAACGAATCTAGTCCTACTTTGATACATCCACGTATCTGGTCCTACTATGCTTCTTCAGCGTATTAGGTCATACTATAACACAAACATGTATCTGGTCCTACTATGATACATTCTTTCATCTGGTCCTACTGTGAAACATTCACGTAGTATTTATTCCTACTATGATACATCCATGTGTCTGGGTCTACTATATCAAATCCAAGTTACTAGTTAAACTATGATACAACCACGGATCTGGTCGTACTATGATACATTTACGTGTCTAGGTATGGTCCTATTTTGACACATCCACGTGTTTGGTCCTACTGTAACACATACACGTACAGGATCGTGCTATTGGCATACGACTTATCAGTCACTCAAATCAAAAGATGTTGTAGGCAAACTCAAGTACAAAAGTTAATTTTCATTAAAAACACTAAAATTTCAAAGTTGTGCCAAATACGGTTAAGACAATATATACTTGAGGGTAGATAACCTAAGTGTTTAAGTTAATTTAACATGTTATGAACAGTAAATGTAAAAAATATAAATATATCAATGATATTCATGTCAACACAAAAGTACTGACTACTAGGGTGGCGATACAGTTAGGGATGAAACGTCTATTAGAAGTAACATCAATCAGTTATGTTAAAACTCTTCAAAGATACAAAGCTTGTTATTTTTTACACCAACTTGTGTTTTGTCTACATAAAATTCATCAATGGCTCAAAAATTAAAGCATTAGTAAGGTCAAATCAAAAACGAAGTTGAAGAGCATTAATTATCCGAAAATTTAGGAGAGTTGTGCCTAATTCCGTGCTTCATCAAATTGAAGGAAAGGGATAATACACATACAATTTAATTCAAAATGAATAAAGGACACAAGACATACTAGTATTCGATTGACCAATGAACACTTGAATGCTAACTTCACGTAACTAACTTTGTAAAACTGGAGTTATTTCAATACGAAAGTGTTTAGACATTATTTTTGCGTCATTCCACCCGTTTTGTTCATGTTTCTAATGTATGAAATGATATCCATAAAACTGTTATATGCGTATTTACTGAATGTTTATACGATGTTTTACTTTTCGTTACAATATTATGTTTTCTATTCTTAGACATAAACCACCCTATGCGTATTTGATCCAACGTTTTTCTTTTCAACTTTGTATTTTATTCAGGCTTCTTATAGCTTATAGTTTTGGTTTAAACACCATTGATGAGTCTGTTGTAGAGGAAGAACTGCATGTGTCGATGGCACTGCTTGTTGACCCTGGGGTTATCAGCTCAATAGACAGCCCATTTTTAGTTGATATACCGTTGTAGATTTTTAAACTATTTCGCATATGATGTAGATTGGAATTATTTAAGTTCAATAATTGCTCCCATATCAGTTAAGTGGTCTGTTTATTATATGATATCTTTGTTTTCATACAAATAACCGACAAAGCTCAACTCAAAGAAAGTTAAAGCAAATATATACTTCCGCTTTAACCAATATGCTAAAATATAAAGTGCAATATGATTAATAGATAAGAGGATAGCATAATATTTTGTAAATGTTTGGCATGATTATCGGAGTTCTCGGATAAATTTTTCTCGACACAATATTTGAATGCCAAACATAATAGGGTGGTAAATCCATCATTGTACAGAGTTTTGAATTGTTGTAATTATGATATTCATCTAAATATTCTCTATGTAAATATAAATATCATTTTTTTAATTTTATGGCTTTTGCAATGTACGTCATACATTGCTGCACACACTGGTTTTCACCTTTCTTAATATTTATTTAATTAAATCATCAAATAATATTCTGTTTTTATTTTGTAACCTCATTAAACACCGATAGCTATGTCTATGTCAGTCTCAATTATGTAAAAAAAAAAAAAGTAACGTCAAAATTTTGGATAAATACCATTTTTTCCTCTTAACCAGTCTTTGATATTTTTAGCGATAAATCAAATCGTTTACTCAATGTTTTCTTTGTTTAGATTACAAAAAATAAATAATTTCCGTGTCCTTCTCATAAACTATCCAACAATATTGTAAGACATATTTATATATTTTCGTCTTCTGCTGAAAATAATTTTTTATAGGAAATTAAATGATTTATCTTTAAAATAGCTTGTTTTGTAAAAGTTATTTCTAATGTAAACTGACATTTTCTTATCAAGCTGCCAAAATCTACATTAAAATGCACAAGCAATAAATGAAAGAAAGTCTTAATCTCAATTAGTTTGTATTGTTCCTTTTTTGCGTATTTTATTATAATTCATTTGTTCGTTGGTGTATTTGTGTTTTGAATGCATCACGTCTTCCAAATTATATAGTACTAGCTAATGAAAAATGAACTTTTCGTTGCCATTTTCCCCTATGGATTACTGTCTTCTTTGCATCTACACCATACCACCATGGTTGCTTTATTTATGTCGTCTTGCATTTTTGTGAATCACTTTGTTTTCCATCCGTATTTCCGATTTAATACTTCATTTTTGTTCCCAAAGTTTAAGTACAGGGAATTCGTAAGTCTTTTAGTGAGCTAAATGAGGCAACAGTAGTAGACCCCTTGTTACACCTTGACAAATTGAAAGAAAACAGTTATGATCTACCTTTTATAAAACTAGACAATTTTTTTCATTAGACTCGAACCAAGAGTTGTCCCCCTTTTCTTACTTTTCATGAGTAGGTTTTTGGTTTTGTTGATATTGTTTTGGTTACTTTTTACTGAATGGAAAGGGGACGTTATCCGGTATTGTTTTATTAAGGTTGATCAGACCAAAATGAATACGTAAGCAAGTTGTAGAATCGGTGCGATATTTTATTTCCGTATGTTGGTGATTTTATTATAATTATCGTGTTTTCCATATATAAATGGAAGATACAACGTAAAAATCACGAGTCAAATATTTCCTTGTCTGAATTTGTTCCTGCTTTCTATTTTTAACCAACAATCTTTTATCTCCTAGCAAAAACATGTTTCTTTTCTGTATTTGTCATAACGAATTGTAATCTTGACGTTAAGAGGAACACCATAGGGTTACGTACACATACACATTAAAAAAGTAAATAAACATTCCTGGTTTGCACCTCAGCTTTTGCTAAGTTATATCACATACCATGTCTCTGAGAAAAACCTAAGATGTTAGAACATTGCCTGCAATAAGAATTATGCTCAAACATTTGACATTGATGAATATCGGTTTACATTCGGCACAATACTGTTACCGTCCTTACGTGTGTAACTCGAATGCAATAATGGGATAAAAATATGCTTTTAATGTATTTTGGACTTAGGTTTATTTTTAACTTTTTGTGGTAAGTATATAATTTTATATAAGATACTTTAAGGCTGTTATTATACTTTAATTGTCAACAACATATCCTTAAATATTTTAAGTGGATAACGCTGTTAGAGAAAATATCTTTAAGGGGATTGATCACTGACATTATTGTAGGAATAGTGTGATTTTGTTGATTTTATATATATATCAGCTTTAATTATTCATTATACAAAATTCGAAAAAAAAAAATATTATATCTAATCTCTAGATAAATTATTGCATGATACTCATGTGATTTTTACCACAACTTTTTCCCTGAGGAAAATGAACTATTGTTATTTGAACAAATTCATTTGTAAAGATGCATTAGAATTAAATGCAATTAACGAATAATTACTTCAAAATACATTCAATCTGGGAAATAACGTAACTTTACAACGAAATAAATCCCTTGGGTGAAATTTTTACTTTGAACCAACAGCTTCCCTCCGTCTTATGATAAAAGACGTACATACTTTTAATTATTAGAACCTCATGCTAAAGTGCAATGAACTAAACTATATCAGTGAAATGTCGACAAATAATTTCGTGCAATATCAATATTAGAATTATATATTTTATGTCACTTGGTAAGATGTTGCCTGTGTTTTTAGTTCAAAGTCTGACTTTATCATTTCATTCTTCATTTTTCATAAACTAAATTGACTTTCTATTAATTTGTATTGCTTATTCCATGTAAACTGTATAATTTTTAAAAAAAAAGGTTAGTTGAGCTGTAAATTTATCACTTATTTTACTTTGACGCTTTACCACTCTAATAGTAATATTTGGTGGGCGTTTTGATGTAATTTTCCTTTATCTTTAAAATTCAATTTCTGGTTCGTATTCATTAAATATGTATTCGGTTGCAACAGCTCAGGGAAAAGTTTAGCTAAAGGTTTTGACTTTTGTTTAGAGCATTTTGGTTTTGTTCCTCGCGATCATTTTACTTGACTTCCATTATGTTTAGTATCGAGCGTACACTGTAGACACGAGTCGTGCCCGTTGTAATTAGCATTAAAGTTTTTACTGTGCAATATGCAATTTTCAACTCAAGCAATTATTGTATTCGTTATATAAATGTTTGTTTAAAGCTTGAATTACTTTATGGGTTCCGACATGCTAATTGGAACATTGTTTTATGATTACTGTTATATAATATATCCTAATGTGACAACGCTATACGTTCAACGACCCTTTCATGCGAAAGTATAAGAGATATCTGTTCTAAAAGGTAAAGATGGGTTAATGTAAAGGGATGGGAAAATAAAAAAGAAATAAAAATAGTCTTAGGCTTTGTAAAGGAAAGTCAGTTGATAATTTAACAAAATATGGATCAATCAAACAAAATCTAACAAGCGGACGACCACCCGCAACGCAAGGGCAAATTTGCGTAATTTCCTGCTTTCGAAACTTATTTTCTTGATTAATGTTCATCAAGACTTGGAGCACACAATCTACCGAATTAGACTATTTACCGGACTTGTAATCACATTATCATAAGCAACACGACGGAGACAACATGTGGAGCAGGATCTGCCTACTCTTCCGATTCACCTGAGATCACCCCAAGTGTTTGGCGGGGTTCGTGTTGGTTTTTCTTTAGTTTTCTGTGTTGTGTCATCTGTACTATTGTTTGTCTGTTTGTCTTTTTCATTTTTAGCCATGGCGTTGTCAGTTTATTTTCGATTTATGAGTTTGACTGTCCCTCCGGTATCTTTCGTCCCTCTATGCATAGTTTTTATTAATTTTAAAATATATATGAATTCAATTTAGATAAAGAAAGACACATTATTAGGAAGAATAGGATCTTCAAAATAAAGATAATTATATGTATGTTGCACTATGGGACTTCTGAAAGATTTTTTTATGGATTTTGTTAACACAGAAATGTTTTTATTTGTGTCCTTTTTGATTTTCCGATATTGAGCTCATTTTGGATTAGTAATTGCCTTCAGTGTGTGCACAGTTAAAAATGTTTATGAGATAGAACTTGTAATTTAGATAGTTGAAATACTAAATACCATTTGGGAAATTGATATAATAGTAGCTGTACATAATAGTATTGTAATGTTTCCATCTTTCGAAGTTGTAAATTTGATTTTTATTGACCTCAACATCACCAGTTAATTTGACGAATCAAAAATTTAATTGTTTCAAAAAATGATTTTAGTAAGTTGAAAGCATTACCAGTAGCATATAACACCTCCCCTGAGACAGAATATTTGAAAATTATTACATCTAAAGAGATTGTGTGTTACAGTGTTAAGTTGACTATACTTTAAATATTAGTAGTACTACAATATTGTAGGGCCTGGTGTGTTACAAATTATATTTATATGGATTATTAGGCATAAGGTTATTTGCTATACCGCCATTTTAATTTTATGATTTTTCTAGTAACTATTAGAATTAGTTGTTAAATCTTACGTTTCACGCATTCCAACACTTCACTTTGATGTCACAGTCTGCTTTATGAGTTTGGTGATTCATATTCTGGATATATATGCAATACCATTCAATTACATTACGTTATATTATGTGTTCATGCCTAGTTATTCGTACTGTGCGTCTCACTTTTTTTGTCTGACTTATCATTGTCATTAGGTTTTTTGTTACACTTAAGGTAGATTCATGGTATACCGCCATCTTGGATTGAACAATCACAGTAAAAAATCGGTCTAGTTATTTGCTTAAATCTGCAATTTGAAGACAGATTTGCAATTTAATGGTTATACTGTTTAATAATATAAAGAAAACTTGGCAATTTATTGTATAATCCAAAATATTTAAACAAATATCAATTTTCTTGCTTTTATAATCATTTTTTTCAAACGAGCCATTTAAGGGAAGATAACTCTTTTAGTACAAAAATTATACTGGACAGATAGGGAATTTTTTTCTTTTTACTTGTAGCAAGAAAACAAGTTCGGTGACACCATTTTTTCTTTTTATTTTCTTAAAACATATTACAAAACCTATCTTTTCGCAATTTATTTTAAAATTCTATCTCATAGATTTTTTTTTATGCACACAAATGTGTTTTTCCATGAACAATCTAACCAAATTTAGGCAATTTTTAACGACTCATAACTTGAAAAATAGCACGGTGACCCCTCCTTTTTATTATATTTTTGAAAAGAGCATATTAAAATCTTCATTCTGGCTAAAAATAATAAAATTCTGTCTCAAAAAATATTTACTTATGATCTACCTTAAGTGTTTCGTTTGTTTCGTTATTTTCCTCTTATATTTGATGTGTATCCCTCAGATGGAGTTTGTAACCCGGATTGTTTTGTTCCAATCGATTTTTGACTTTCGAACAGAGGTATACTACTGTTGCCTTTATTTATTATATTACTTCTTCCTTTTCTCTGAACTTGATATAGCATAATTAGTTCGGTTTTTTTTTCGGGTTTTTTTTTCGGGGGGTTTCCTTCTTTCCTGAATGTATTGCTCTGGCAATCTTTTACTTCATATAATACCTAATACCAATAGATGGAACGGTTTACAAAATAATCCTGTTAAAAAAATTGGCCGAAACTCAATTTGATAGCAACATAATACTTTTTCGTCATTTCTTCTTAATGTTGTCTTTTTTTCTGTATTATTCATCTGAACTATGGAACTGTTACTTTTTCTTCTGAATCAAGATAACAATAATGATACCATTCATTGTGCAACAAATGTACGGTTTAAAGAGTTTTCATATTTGTTCAAACTCTTCTGAAAAGTACATTTGACTTCAAGATATAACATTTGTGAACAAAAATCTATTTGCAATGATGTCGAACTGTTAGAAAATCTTCTAAATAGCTTAATCGGCTGGAAACTGCTATATAGTGCATATGAATAAGATTGTATACCCTTAATTGCTATCAAAACTCAGTGGTAGACATTTAATGTTATTATTGAACTGACAAAATTCACAGGTACGATTATACGTTTTACCAATTCATTTCTCGATTGTACTCGATAACACGACTATAATATAGAACGATATTTGTAATTCATTTGGATATAGAAGAAACAATTGTGCCATTATATGGACAATAACTTATTACGGTTTGTGAATATCTTTCTTCTTGAGCTTACAGCCATATCTTAGAGTATGAACAACGAAGACGTTTACTTTGGCAAGTGCAAGATTGATTAATTTATCGTAGGTGTTGAACACCCCAGCAGCACTTAAAGGTTATAGCTAGGCAATAAAAAGAAGAATTAATGAAATTAAGATGTTACGAAATAAAAATTATAGATGAAAGAAGGGTTGCTGGGGATACAGAAGTTGACAGCTAAAAGGATTAAAAAAATATATTGAGAGGGGAAAGGGTTGCGAATTCAAGCCCTAGCATATTGTTGAAATTAACATACTCTAAAAGAATGAATCATGAGGGATTTACTCGTTCTAACAGCTTATAACTAAAACAAGTTGACCTTTAACGAATCCTCCGAAGGACGATTTGGGTATTTGATACATACCACACGTTGCAGACGTCCCTAAAAGTACCCCTCAGTTGGAAAAGCATGATCAAACTCCTTTCAGTCCCTATAACTATAACATCGGGAATTGAAAATGTGAAAAGTTGATTAAATACACTACTCATAATATGTACGTACATGGTTCACCTTTGTAGAAACAATGATCGGATTTCTCACTGTGAACTCCTTGAAATGTCTGTACGCTCGTCTTTTAGTTTTAAAATAATCTTCGTTAAACAGAAACCACCATACACATATTAATGATTGAACTGAATAAATAGTTCGTATGTAAATTACTTTTCCTTATATTTGCTTGTACGTACAACAGTATGTTTTCAAATGCATATTAACAAAATATTTTATGGAATTTACGGATGAGAATCAAATCATTCGTATATTAATCTCCCGGATTATGCATTCTCTATTATAAATTGAAATTGAAATTACAAAAAAAATCCTTATTATTTAAAAAAAACGAGACAAAAAAGGCAAGGACATAAATTGTTGATGGAAACAGGTTTTGTGAAATGTTATATACGTCAAGTAGTGCTTCGCGTCTTGTAGTTCTAAATAGATTACGACAAAGTAGGTTGATAATTACAAGTATCTACACTGAAACCTTCATGTCTAGTATGTATATGGATTTATTATTAGATTAATGGTTAATAGCTTAATATTAGTAGGTGTTTATACATGAGTATGATGATAATAACATGCTGCAAATAAATACATGCAAATATTGTCTGGATGTCAAATCTCAATATATTATAGAGATGCAGTTGTGTCGATAGTGAAGTTATCACGTATAGTTCAAATATTAGTGATTAAGTCATATCGTGTTAATGATTATGTGAAGACTAATGTATATTTAGAAACAATAATCGTTAATCTTCAATACAGTAAAAATATAAATGCCATACACAGCTTTTGATATGCTTTTGGTGCATCTTTTTTGTTTGCATTTTACCTGTAATAAAGTTCTAAAACTGAATACTTTTTTGTAATTGTCAACAAGATTACTTTATAAATTTCTCAACTGGTATTAATCTTTCCGTTTGTTTTTAACAATAAACCCAAAAATGTCTCTAATTTTAAACGTCACCAAAAAAATATTACCTGGATACAAGGTTACTATTAGCCAAGAAACTTTTTTTATATTAATATTTCTATTATGGCTGTCACGATTTGGTTGGTTTTTTTTTTCTCTGAATTCTGGTATCGATTATTCTTATACAGAAATTATACTTTTTGAAGGTATAAATAAGTAACATGTCGTTCATATGAATAAAAAGAGACGTAAATGCTTATGATTTACTGTAAATTCTTTTGATTTTATTTTCAGATATTAAAATAGAGATGGGTGTACACCAATGTTCATAAGACGCTGCATCAAATAGACTCTAGATCAAGATCAACAACCTTAAGATACTGAATAGAATATACTATTAAGGATTTAATTCATGATAGTTTAGTTATGTTTTACCAGGAATGTCTAACGCGACAACATCTAATATTAGTGAGTTCTGTAGAGGAATACTCGCAAATGTTGCCGGTCCTCCACCATTTCTGGACCAAGAAACAAGGTTTTTCTTGACGGCAGTATTGACTTTTTTTCCACTTTTGACAGCTGGTGGTAACGCTTTAGTTATAGTAGCGGTATACACACATAAACGTCTCCAGACAATAACGAATGCATTCGTTGTGTCCCTATCGGTTGCTGATTTATTGGTGGCCGTATTTGTAATGCCATTTGGAATATATCAACAATATAACAATAAAGTGTGGCAGCTAGGTAAAGATTTATGTCTAGTGACTACAAGTCTTGATGTTATGTTCACGACGACGTCCATCATGCATCTTTCATGTTTAGCGATAGACCGGTACTTGGCTATATGTCGGCCATTTTTACATGAACGAATAAGCAAAACCATCATTGGACTAATGTTGGCTGCTTGTTGGATAACGCCTATTTTCATATCATTTCTTCCAATTTTGTTTAAATGGAATCTCATTGGAATCGAAGAACTGCATGATTGCCTTTTTCCGCCAAATGAAGAAGTATGTGGATTCATAGTAAACAAACCATTTTCGATAATTTGCTCAGTTATAGCTTTTTACATTCCTGCTATATGTCTAATTCTAAGCAATATAAAGATATTTCAAGTAGCCAGAAAACAAGCGCAACATATCCATAGTTTAGAAGCTCATTTACATAAACATAAAAAAGGTAAACTAAAGCGAGAAACGAAAGCCGCCAAGACAATCACTATTATTATGGGTTGCTTTTGTGTCTGCTGGTTTCCATTTTTCATTATGAATATTGTAGATCCTTTGATCGGATATAAGCTTCCATATGCACTTTTTACAACAGCGATTTGGCTGGGATATGTTAATTCAATGCTTAATCCGTTCCTTTACTACAATTTTAATAGAGCCTACAAAACAGCATTCAAACGTTTACTGACATTTAAAGTATGCCAAGGAGTTCGAGAGTATAATGATGACATATTCAACACGCATGACAATTCCGATGTTCATTTACAACCGAATAATTCTTCATTGAACCATGACCCGCATAGTCCTATTACAGAAATGTCTAACTTCAGTGCCGGAAGTACTTATGAATAATCCTGGTTGTGTTTGTGATAGCTGTCTAATTTATATATTTAAGTTGCTTTCAAAACTACTTTTTGTATTAGTAAACCCAATTTTAACTTAATTTGATTAATCGGACTTCCATGAAAAGAAATTAATTCTTATTTTTAATTAGTTTTTAATAGATGGTTTTTTTTCAGAGCGTACTAAGTAATCATTAACTACGATGCTAAATCATACCCTATAGTTTCTTTACTGAATCTTGTCGGACAACGATTGTGCTTATTTTGAACTTACAGGTTTCATACGTTTATGTATTTATTATTTAATGCTCAGTTATTTATTAATTTGTATAAGTTTTGGTATGTTGATTTCACAGCTATAAAGGTTGTGTTTTTGTAATGTTTTCATTTTCTTCAAACGATATTTGATTAATGTAAAACACCTAATAGCAGCGGCAAAATTTAGGCAGACGACATTAAAGGGACAATCAAAAATCCGTTAATACCATTCGACGAAAAATGAAACAGATGCCAACAACAGTCAACAATACACAACTTTGAAAACAAAAGACTGAGTAAAACAAACACCACCACAAAATTGGATGACCTCAGATGATCTTGAAGGGTAAGCAGTTCTTGTTTAACATATTGCAGCCGTCCATTGCTTAGCCAAAAAAGTCATACAAGGAGATATCATAAATCGATGAAAAATGGACGGGACAGAGGTTACAACAAGTATAGCACATCCGTAATTATCTATGACACATATCTTCAACAATCATGTGATTTCCGTAAAATGAGATATAGAAAAAAAGCAAACCTTGGTATGTCGTATCAACTGGGAGATATATCAACGGACTTAGTCAAGGAAATAAAACAAGGAAATAAAGACCAAAAATTAAAATTAATGACTAGTGGTTCAAGATTACCAAAAATAGAAAATATTACCGTTACTAACCCGTAGCCTTCTCTAGTTCAATTGACCTTTTTTTATGTAGAGTAAAAGATAAAAAATAAAGTTAACAATAATTCTGTACAATATAATAAAAAAAAAAACACTTTGCCACAGTCAATAATACATTAAAGCACACAATTTGGATAATATGGATTTTATAGAAATGAGAAATATGTCAAAGAGACAACAACCCGACAAAAGTTGCATATATTTTTAGCTCACCTGGCCCGAAGGGCCAAGTGAGCTTTTCTCACCACTTGGCGTCCGTCGTCCGTCGTCGTCGTCCGTCGTCCGTCGTCGTCGTCGTTAACAATTTACATTTTGAACTTCTTCTAGAGAACCACTGAATAGAATGGAACCAAACATGGCATGAATGTTCCTTATGAGGTGCTGACCAAGTGTTGTTACTTTGTAGCCGATCCATCATCCAAGATGGCCGCCAGCAGGGGACTTAGTTTAACATAGGACCCTATGGGAAATGCATACAAATGACTTCTTTTAGAGAACCACTGAATGGAATGAAACCAAACATGGCATGAATGTTCCTTATGAGGTACTGACCAAGTGTTGTTACTTTGTTGCCGATCCATCATCCAAGATGGCTGCTAGCCGGGGACTTAGTTTAACATAGGACCCTATGGGAAATGCATACAAATGACTTCTTTTAGAGAACCACTGAATGGAATAAAACCAAACATAGCATGAATGTTCCTTATGGGGTGCTGACCAAGTGTTGTTACTTTGTAGCCGATCCATCATTCAAGATGGCCGTCAGCAGGGGACTTAGTTTAACATAGGACCCTATGGGAAATGCATACAAATGACTTCTTTTAGAGAACCATTGAATTGAATGAAACCAAACATGGCATGAATGTTCCTTATGTGGTGCTGACCAAGTGTTGTTACTTTGTTGCCGATCCATCATCCAAGATGGCCGCCAGCGGGGGACTTAGTTTAACATAGGACCCTATGGGAAATGCATACAAATGACTTCCTCTAGAGAACCACTGAATGGAATGAAACCAAACATGGCATGAATGTTCCTTATGAGGTGCTGACCAAGTGTTGTTACTTTGTTGCCGATCCATCATCCAAGATGGCCGCCAGCGGGGGACTTAGTTTAACATAGGACCCTATGGGAAATGCATACAAATGACTTCTTCTAGAGAACCACTAAATGGAATGAAACCAAACATAGCATGAATGTTCCTTATGGAGTGCTGACCAAGTGTTGTTACTTTGTAGCCAATCCATCATCCAAGATGGCCGCCAGCGGGGGACTTAGTTTAACATAGGACCCTATGGGAAATGCATACAAATGACTTCTTTTAGAGAACCACTGAATGGAATGAAATCAAACATTGCATGAATGTTCCTAATGTGGTGCTGACCAAGTGTTGTTACTTTGTAGCCGATCCATTATCCAAGATGGAAGCCAGCGGGGGACGTAGTTTAACATAGGACCCTATGGGAAATGCATACAAATGACTTCTTTTAGAGAACCACTGAATGGAATGAAATCAAACATTGCATGAATGTTCCTAATGTGGTGCTGACCAAGTGTTGTTACTTTGTAGCCGATCCATTATCCAAGATGGAAGCCAGCGGGGGACTTAGTTTAACATAGGACCCTATGGGAAATGCATACAAATGACTTCTTTTAGAGAACAACTGAATGGAATGAAACCAAACATTGCATGAATGTTCCTTATGCCGTGCTGACCATGTGTTGTTTCTTTGTAGCCCATCCATCATCCAAGATGGCCGCCAGCATGGGACTTAGTTTAACATAAGACCCTATGGGAAATGCATACAAATGACTTCTTTTAGAGAACCACTGAATGGAATGAAATCAAACATGGCATGAATGTTCCTAATGTGGTGCTGACCAAGTGTTGTTACTTTGTAGCCGATCCATTATTCAAGATGGCCGCCAGCAGGGACTTAGTTTAACATAGGACCCTATTGGAAATGCATACAAATGACTTCTTTTAGAGAACCACTGAATGGAATAAAACTAAACATTGCATGAATGTTCCTTATGAGGTGCTGACCAAGTGTTGTTACTTTGTAGCAGATCCATCATCCAAGATGGCCGCCAGCAGGGGACTTAGTTTAACATAGGACCCTATGGGAAATGCATACAAATGACTTCTTTTAGAGAACCACTGAATGGAATAAAACTAAACATTGCATGAATGTTCCTTATGAGGTGCTGACCAAGTGTTGTTACTTTGTAGCCGAACCGCCATTCAAGATGGCCGCCAGTGGGGGACTTTTGAATGAAATTAAACATGTTCCTTTCCTTATCAATGAGGTTGTGTTGTCACTTTTAGCCAAATTTTATATTTTTTCATATGATTTCAAAAACCCAAGTAGAATCAGGTGAGCGATACAGGCTCTTGAGAGCCTCTAGTTTTTAAATAACTATATTTATAAAAAGAGAGATTGCTAAACAATGGTTAAACAATTACGAGACTGATCAGTTTCTTGTACGTTTTTTTGGGGTTTTTTTTGTGCGGTCACAAAATCTTACCTGTCTGTCGTTGGTGTATCTATCTATTAACAATTTTGACTGCTCTCGAACCTCCTTAAGAAATCAAGCATTTGGGTCATTCGTTTGATGTGGTTTGTCATTTGATTTTGCCACCATTTGATTGGGGACTTTACGATTGAATTTTCCTCGGTGTTAGTATTTTAGTGATTTTACGTTTTAAGTACAATTGACTTTGAAACAAAAAAGATGTTATGATTGTAAATAGGATTTATAATATTTATCATTTAGAAACAAGAGACCTAACGAAGCTAAACTTCCTGGTTTCATATCAAATAGCCGCCTGTTATTGTGTTGGAGTACTCTCAGTATTCGCGCCGATGGTAGGTTCTAGTTGATCTACTTTCACTTTACTTTGTGTTGGGAGGCTTTTGATAAAGATTGTACGCTTGCCACCAACACATGATCTACACGTTTTATTGACTTTCGGTAAGTTTAAAAAAGGAGAACACGACATAGGGAGACTATGAACATCTGCTTGCTCCTATCATGAAATGTAAGCTTGGCATGATTTGTTTTCATTAAATTAAATAGTTCTGTCTAAACACAAAGCTGATAGAAATGGTAATACCCCTTCAACTCTTTTGTGTGGTAATATATAATACTTGTTTTACAGAATACGCTCGCCATCACATTTTACCTAATTTACACATAGGATTAAGAAAGAAATAACACTAATTATAAGCAGAAAACATTAATTTTGCAGTTTTATAATTTTCAATACTAATAATTAAAAAGAATTGTCGGTTATATTTATGATCTCGTATTGCCTTTAATAATCATCCATTCCAAAACTAATATTTGTTACTAGGGATGTCAACTCAGTCAAAAAATATTAATCACATACCAAGCGATAAAAATAAAAAAAAAATGAAAACACGAATTTTACGCATATTACATTGTTGGTTGATGTGTAATGGACAAACAACGCTCAACACTTATCTAGGACTGAACAGTAGTACCTGGAATAGTATAACATAATTGAAAGCTCATTCACTAAATGTACTGATTATGTAAACAGTAATCTTATCAATAATGCAATTAACACCTATTGGAAAACGATTACAGGGCCAAACAAGATCAATTAACAGTATTTGGTTATCACAAAAACACATTGAATGATTAACAAAGGGGTGATGATTAGACCTCACCTTATTGATGCGTTTAACTCTGAGGGTGACTACTCAGTGCAATGATTCTGTTCAAAGTTCGAAATATTAACTTGTTAACGTTTCTCTGTACAGAGTCGATTTGAGTCTTAGCGGATGAAGACGTTTGCTCTGATGTTGCGGAAAGGCCAAGACACGTTCCTTGTATGGAGGTTGCTCTAGCGCAATGCCTATCTCAATTCGGAGGTATTTTAATGACAATATTCAGCGTTAACATTCGAACGTATTTCAATTTTCAAAGATAATTCTTTCATTTCCATGAAGGCATTCAAAAATCATTTTAATAAATATAAGCCAACAGCATTCTAACATGAAACCGATTTATTCGAAAATGGATACTACCGATTGATACTCGAGTGCCTGTTGGCATCCTTCTTTCATATCAAAGAGGGACGAAAGATACTAAAGGGAGAGTCAAACTCATAAATCTAAAACAAACTGACAACGCCATGACTAAAAATGAAAAAGACAAACAAACAACAGCACACACGACACAACATAGAAAACTAAAGAATAAACAACACGAACCCCACCAAAAAACTAGGGATGATCTCAGGTGCTCCGGAAGGGTAAGTAAATCCTGCTCCACATGCGGCACCCGTTGTGTTGCTTATGTGATAACAAATCCGGTAAATAGTCGAATTCGGTAGGTCACATTCAGGTGAGGGAAGGGGATTGTAGTTACGACGTAAGGAACATATCCGATATCATTTGTAATACGGTTATTCCATAACGGTCAACCAACTCGTGATGGCGTCCGTAAAATTTACGAAGGGATGATTTCAACTTCACCATTTGGAACTCTTGGTTTAATAGCTTCCTTGTGAGCAGCAACCCTCTATCAAGAAAATCATGATAGGAAATGCTAGCACGAAAATATCGTATCAATTGGGAGATATATACCCCGTATGCAGGTGCTGCTGGAATGTTGCTACTTAGAAATGGAAAGTTCACAATTGGAAAGCTGAAATCATCTCTTTTGTCGTAAAGTTTTGTTTTCAACCGACCCTCATTGTCAATTTCTAGATGTAAGTCAAGATATGAGGCCGACTTAACTGTATCTGTAGTATCCTTTATCTCTAGCTCGATTGGATAGATGCGTTCCACATAGTCACCAAATTTTGAATTATTTAGTGAAATAACATCATCTATATAGCGAAAAGTAGAGTTAAAGGATATTGCTAACTTCTTATCTTTCTTCCTAAGATGTTCCTGCATGAAGTCAGCCTCATAATAATAAAGAAACAAGTCGGCCAGTAGAGGGGCACAGTTTGTTCCCATTAGAATGCCGACAGTCTGTTGAAAAACACGTCCTCCGAACGTAACAAATATGTTGTCAATCAAGAAATCAAGCATCTTGATAATATCAGTTTCAGAGAATTTTTTGTTCGAATCAGAGTGATCCTTTACAAAGTAGGATTTATCCCTCCCTAAGACAAGATACTTGTATCTACGTTGGCCATTCTTTTTTACGAAGCAAAGAAATACCAACTCTTTCAATTTGTCTTTTAGTTTGGAATGTGGAATACTTGTGAACAGAGTAGAAAAGTCAAATGTTTTAATACTGTTACAAGATGAAAGAGAGTTAAATTGTATGCACTCTAAAAGATCTTTGGAATTTTTAAGATTCCACATCTGATTCACGCCCCCTCTAGAATAGGCAGTTTCACAAGAACTTTGAAGCCCGTCTTTGATTGCTGATAAAATAGATGTTAATAATTTAGAAAGAGGTTTCGTGGAGCACTTGGAAAACCCAGCAATATACCGTTGTTTGTAAGGACACTTATGTAGTTTAGGTATCCAATACAGTGATGGCAGATCCAGTTCTTCATCTTTGGTTGAAATTCCAAAGGAACATAGAACAGACCTATGATTATCCAGGATTTCCTCTTTGGTAAGTGTCGTGAGGGTATATGTTGAGTTTCCAAGTGAATTGTCAATACCTAATTCGTTTATCAAGCAGTTAATGTAATGAGTTTTACATACAAAAACGATGTTGTCTGCGGGGACAACAACATATTTGTCATGGAGGTAGGATAGGTGTTTTGCAACATTTGGGTCTTTAAAGATTAACGTAGCATGGGCATTGATAGACCCATTCAGTTTCTTAATTCTGATTTGTATCAACGACCTCACTGCCTTAATCCATTCGGAAAGAGTGTCTACGTCTTCCTTCTCGCGCTTAGCCCATTGCCTGGCATAATCCTCAACTGAATCCATCAAAATTTTAAAGTTGAATTTCCAATTGATGGATTTAGGCTCACGATATTTCGGACCTTTCGATAACACATTTCGCAGAGAAGTGTTATTAACAATGTTGAGGTCACCGGTAATAACGTGGCCAGCGGGATTATATGTGAATTGGGAACTAGCATAAGTGCAATCGGGAGGTTTAGACTTGAAGTCGTCAATATCGAGATCCTGCAAAACGTGTTTGTAATTGAAAATTTTAGTTGCAATAGGTTTGGTATAGGTATAAGAAATGATTGGTACAGACTGGTCTTTGAAATAAGGAGGTATTTTCGATTGAACTAATTTATGATGAAGGATATTGCCTAAGTTGACGCCATCAATACCTTTGTTGGCAAAGGAAAGATTAAGGAAAGATCTTTTCTCTTTTTCATCTTTGCAAATGCGGACTGGCTTGAAAAGTCTGTGAATTGCAATATCCGAAATTATAGCTGTAATTTTGTATAGGTTTGAATGAGGGTTTGTAACAGTGGATTCCAAACATAAATTGAACAGAGAATAAAGTTTTGAAAGGGGTAATGAATAAAGTTTCGTGCGAATGTGATAAATACCTAACGGCTTTTGTATAATCTTGAATTGGTATTGTGTACCTTGTTTATCTAGCATTTTTTTTAAGAAGCTCAAATATGAGGCTGCTTCCATCTTCGAAAAGAAATGCAATTGTCTTTCAACATGAAACTTAAAAAAATAAAGAATTTTTTAATTAACGGTTTATTCTTCGGCATTATCGAAATCCTTTGATAATAATCAATAGTTTATCAAGGCGAATTTTTATAAGAGGTTCATACAAAGAATAGAATGTAAGTCTGTTAACCATTCCCAAACAATGTATTGTCTTTAAAATGCCGAAACATCTCGAAAGTTTGATCTGCCCACTAGCTATAAAATGCTACATTTTATGTAATCTCGACTGGAAACTTTGATTTTACATTCATTAAATGTCAAAAACAATTGGCAAATTGTACTTCAAAGTTGCAGAACATCGATTTGTTTAATATGCTTTAAAATAACTTTAAGATATAAAGTCATATTTAAATCCAAGAAAAATAAAATCAATGACTTATATCCATAAAGCTTACATACATACGTAAAATTTTAGAAATAAATTTAGTAGATAATAACCATGATTCAAGTTGTCAAGTTATGGAATTTCTATAGCAAAAAGTAAAGTTACAAAAAAACTGTTCTCCGGGGAAAATTTAAAACGGAAAGTACCTAACCAAATGACAAAATCAAAATCTCAAACACAGCAAACGAATGACTACCAACTGTTGTATTCCTGACTTGGTACAGGCATTATAGTTTTATAGCAATCTCAACCTCTTGTTTGTATTACAATTGCAAATTCGATTATATTGACATCGATGTGTGAACAAAACAAGCAGATATAACAGGTAAACTTGTAAACAATAGGGATACAGCAGTCAAAATTGTTTTATTTTCCTCATCAATATAAAACAAACAAATATGTAAAAAAGAAAGAAGCACAAAAAGCATATAGACAAAGTACATTAGCAAAAATGAAAGACAAGAATACAAAAATTAACAATTGCACAATAACGCAATGACGGAATTTTGAATGTACAGAGCCACGTCGTACGTATAAAAAAAAAGAACCATGCTTCCTAAAATTGTAGTCTCCTGTTCATTTCGTTTGAATAAATGTACTGTAGTTTTTTAAGAGTTTTTTTTATTTAATGGGTCTATACTGTTTTCATCTTCGATATTAAAGAACATATTGAAAACAGCCAGTACCTTCAATAATGTCATTCCGAAGTCTTCTATTCTTTGGTTGTGAGTACTTTTGCCAGAAATCATGGCTGTTTTCTTTTTTTATCAAATTTACTCGGAAACTTACACGTTTCCTAGTCGTTTGTCTAATTTTACTCTAAGAGTAATGCCGTAATAAGCAATACCAGTCAAGAAACAATCTAGAACGGTTTTGGCTGTACTTTTGTCTGCACATTTTAGAAATATTACCAGTCTACCTTAATTACTAATATCACCAATATCAGCAAATTTGCAGCATATATCAGAGTTGATAGTATATATCATTGTTACCGCTATAAAGTTTCCGTGTATTTCTTAACTGAACACTTCATTTGTCTTTTCGGTGAACATACTCTTTTTATCGTCATTTCTCTACTCAAATTCTTTTCACAATTAACAACTGTCTCAAAGATATTTCCCCCACTCAAAGGAGGATCTTTTAAAATTTTCATGTTATTCAACCAATGTCATCGTTATTTAATTTTGTAAGAAGTCCCTTTATTTAATCAACACTGTGCCATTCTACAACTGACCGTACTTTCCGATATCTGTAACAGGTTGGATATAATCTCAAATGTTGATTTTGGTATGTTTAGTATATGAGAGCCAATCGTACCCTGCATTCTGTTTGATTTAGATGTTCCATACATTTTTGTTTCATTCCTTCTGACCTTTTTGAAATACCTATTACTGCAAGTTCTTACGCCGAAAGCAAATAAAAAAATGTCGGGCGATATGATTTCCCTTTAAAAATAGTCAAAGGCATTCTTCGAATAAACCCTCAAAAATCTGTAATACATTCTTAGATTTAACACATAACAACAAATTTCATAAACCGTCATCTTTGTGTTCAGTGTGTTAAGACGACTTATGATCATATAAAAATAAAGTATTATCATATAATGATGAAGATTCTTCTTATATAAGGTTAATCATTATTATCTTATAATAAGGTATCAGCATTTGATGATGAACTATCATCTTAGCATAAGACAGAGGCGGCGTTCCATAGTAAATCAAATTTGTTCTCGCTTGTAAGTTCATCAGGTTGTTGTTTTTTACCTTAGATTAGTCTTCGAATTTAATTTATGACATTTGGATAAAAGTAAATTACTGTCGCTTTAATTTAGATATTAATACCAGTCATCGATGCTTGCTTCGTGATGAAGATGTTTTTTTTACCTATAATGGTTTACTTTTACAAATTGTGACTTGAAATTGTCTCATTTGCACTCATACAACATCTTTTTTATATCTATTTTCAGGTTTTTCTACGTTATGGAACTTTATGACAACTTTGCAGATCAAATGTTATATATTGTGATATTACAGGGTACATACAAATCGATGATTATTAAATCTTAATAAAATTTATGACAATCTTAATTTCATACAACGGTTCATCTGAGGTCTGAATAACTGGTGCAATACCTTAAGGCAATATAATACATTAAGAAGATGACATCAGTTTATACAAAGATTGACATTGTCAACTTGGGATTTGAATGATATTGTATCAAAGATGGAAATTATTTAAAGCCATCATTACTTAATTTCCGATAGAATTGGTGTATTCATGCACAATTAGGTTGCCACTTTTATCTTTAACGTTCCTGACAACAAGTTGAAAAGAATTAATTTCAAGTGTGTAAACATGATTGTTTATTCAACTCACGAGATGAAAGAAAATCTTTAATGTCGTTTTAATGATGCAAGGTTGCATATTTTCCTCAGGGAATTTCCATATTCAAAATATAAACAATCCCATGAATCATTAACTACAGCTAAACCTTACTTAGTGCATACAATTTATATTTATAGCTTAAGCATGAATTCCTTATTAGTTATTGTAAATATAGAAGCAAACTGATGAAACGAGCAAACAGTAATTTTTAATAGGTGATCCTTCTGTAATCTGTTAATTAAAATAATCTTCGATGAACTACCGTTCTATATAATATAAACAAAAAAAGATATGGGATGATTGCCAACGAGACAACTCAAAAAAAGAGACCAAAATGACACAGAAATTAACAATTATAGGTTAGACAATACTTGGTCATGGGTCATGTTTTATGAAGATTTAAGCCCAAGGCGAAGCCGAGGGCTTAAATCTTCATAAAACATGACCATGTATTGTCTGACCAATTTAGAACATATTCACACTTTCGAGTGACCTTACAAAATTAGCTTTCCCATTGTAATATTCAAACCTTAATAAGAGTTCACTTTTTATGATTAACCAAATGTAAAACATAGGTAATCATCATTTCAATGGATGGAAGGAAATAGCACTGACATAGTTTGTGATGATAAATGGATAAATTGTTTTTCTTCTGCTTCATGTAAAATTTAATACTTATATATCTTGAGATTTTTTTATTTTAAAAAGCAACACAATGTTATATAAATCCCCTTTTTGATTTTTTTTTATAAATATAAAACTCTGTATAAGCATTTAAATCCAGACCATTCAGTGTCAAATGCTTACTTTTTTATTGATAACTTTATATGTATTAATGTGTCTCCGAAAAAAAATCCTTTGCTTTCTATATCAGCAGTCTGGAATTGTTTTCTTGAAAGAAAAAAAAAATCCTTCAAATGCCCGGTATATAATAAATAAATATTATTTTACCTACATCCTTACCCCCATATTGTTTTTGTTTATTCTATATATGTGTACCATAAGAAAATTTATAAAAATTTTGTTTTAACCTTTGCTCTTTCATCTTTAATCAGTAGGCTCTTTTCCCAGGGAAAATGCCTCAGGGGATTGTACACTTCATTAGTGCAGTTATTAAGAGTTCACTTTCATAATTAACTGACAATGAAAAGTCATTCATGTATAGCATTTCATAGTGCATGGAAAACCATGTACTATGAAAATTAGAGGGGAAAAAAACTGACTTTTCATTGGACGAGAAGGGGTGAGTATGTTCTAATTACAGGTAACATACCGCCTTCATCAAAGTCAGCTGTAAAAGGCCGCGAAATGACAAATGTAAAACAATTCAAACTAGAAAACTAACGACCTAATCTATGAACAAAACGATGAAAGAAAAACAAATATGTAACAGAGCAACAAACGACAACCACTGAATTACAGACTCGTACTAAATGTGGCGGGGTTAAACATGTTAGCGAGCGGCCCGCTGAACCTGCATAAAAGCTTTGATGTTATGCAATGGTCACATACATTTTATCAGTAACTATATATTAATTTTGTCAAATTTTGATAATTTTACTCGTAACTAAAATGATATCAGTTTTCATTATCCATATAATAGATCTGCTAGCCATATCCATAAATGGACAATCACCGTTTCATCGTATACGGATATTAATAGCAAATTGTTCTGTACTGATTTTTATTTTTAAGCTGGTTTAGTTACCTTTTGATATTAAATTGATCTATTAGTAAAACAAAACTTTTGAAATCTCAGAACAAAACAATTTTGCAATAATTTCTGAATTTACAGTAACTATGTTTTAGAGCTTGTTATATAAAAACCTGTCATTCGATGAAGACTGTATGCTGTCCCCTAGTTTTTATTAGTTGTTTTATTTTTGCTATTTGTATCGTCGAGTTGCTGGTATATTGACGTATACCCACATCCTAGGTTCAAGCTTAACTGACGGTGCTTATTCTTCCATTTCATGTGGGGAAAAATCATAAAAGATACCTAACTTATAACGTTGTATGAATACATTATTGATTATGTTTTAAACCAGTAAGAAAATATTTTGATCGATTAAACTAATTTCGCAAAAAAGTAAGAGGACTTGAAACAACATTGGTGGCTAAAATAATGAAATGTTCTGCACTTATCTGGGGGGGGGGGGGGGGGGCTTGGATATTTTTGAAAAAAATATTTTGATAGCCTAGCTGAACGGAAAAAAAATTATGTTTTGCACTGTAGCTAAAAAAAAAATTATGCTGTCTCCTGCTTGAAAAAAAATTTTGCACTGCTGAATTTGAGAATAGTGAAAATAACAACAGTTGAGACCGTGGAACAGCAGATTATAAACATCTGTCCAGTCTACAAATTAAGCTAAGACTTATATATATACCTATATATTACTTTTTGTATTTTCCTGTAATAGTGTTTGATCCAGAAATATTTAAAAGCATTCCAAATCTCCCGCATATATATGTTACTACATTAAGACATACTTAAAACTGCAACTATGATAAACATGATATGCTCATTTTATAACAGGGATAGATATGGTATCATATTAAAGCAGTCTTTTAAAGTAGCCCTGATTGTGTATGACACAGACTTGTATACCGGTAGTATTTTCCTTTGTATCATTCTGCATCATTCTTTATACCTCTTTTTTCAATGAATGTCAATAATCATAGTTGGAAACAGTGGATGTTTATAATTTGGAGCTACTCACTCTTTGCCATTACATATGGCAATGGTGGCCACTTCAATTGCAGTATTAAAATTCAAGGACTGTGGTACCTGTATGACGGACTGAGAGAATATCATAATGTAGAAAGTGGGCTAAAAAAACAACAGAGACAACAGCTAATGCCAGGATACAGACAGAGCCATGCACTTTACATTTTACATCAATTAAAAAATTAAAATGAATTTTATGTAAATTTTATGGTTTTGAGAAAAAAAAATGTATTTCTGTTTCACATTATAGGTTCTTAATTTTAGGAAGTGTCAATGAGTTCAAAGTTGGCCACTACTTCTTTGAACCTGAGCATTCATTAGTATTCATTTCGTCCATGCGAGTTAAAATTTTAATTGATTTTATATCGATTAACCAGTTGGCGTGGTTCATCCCTCAAGAAATGTGAATTATATCTCCTTGTGTCTTTCAGTGAATAGCTCAACGATAAAATTCACATCATTCGAAATAGATTAGCTCGTGTTTAGTCTCCGAAATCTACAACAATAAAATAACAATTCGATTGAAAAATGTGTTTAACACTGTAAAAATAATGCTCATAAAATAATTATAAATTTCACAGTAAATGAATTATCGAACTGCATCAAACATTTCGTTTGAAGTATAGATAAAATTTCAATAATTGGTAATTTAAACTTTATCAAGGAACAAAAAAAATACATTATCTTTTGGAAAGGTCGATCAATTGAATCCTAATATTCCAAAAATAGTATGGATACATTAAATTGTCCAATGCAATTTGATTGTTATGATGATGAATGTACTCAATATATCATTTAATGCTTTAGGTATGTAGTTGATTTGTTTCCCTCGGTTTAGCTTGTAGCCCGAATTTGTTTTCTCTCAATCGATATATGACTTTTGAACACCGGTTTGCTACTGTTGCCCTTATTAGTTTTGTTTGTTAAGTTTTCTGTTTTGTTTTTCTGTTGAGGTTAAAAAAATTTCATGCAAACGGTCTAACGATCAATTCTTTAGGTTTAGAGTATCAATGTTTTGTTGCGGTGGTTATGGATTTTTATTTAGACTAAAAATGATCTATCATTTCGCGATAGAATGGAGTCTATTCGCTCACAATTATTATTGTTAACACTAGTAACAAGACTGGTGTAACTAGTGGAATAGGAAACGCTAACCCTTAGTCGACACCTCCGTTACCCTGTGTGTTGTCGGTTCCTTATTCGACACCTCCGTTACCCTGTGTGTTGTCGGTTCCTTATTCGACACCTCCGTTACCCTGTGTGTTGTCGGTTCCTTATTCGACACCTCCGTTATCCTGTGTGTTGTCGGTTCCTTATTCGACACCTCCGTTACCCTGTGTGTTGTCGGTTCCTTATTCGACACCTCCGTTACCCTGTGTGTTGTCGGTTCCTTCTTCGACACCTCCGTTATCCTGTGTGTTGTCAGTTCCTTCTTCGACACCTCCGTTACCTTGTGTGTTGTCGGTTCCTTCTTCGACACCTCCGTACCCTGTGTGTTGTCGGTTCCTTCTTCGACACCTCTGTTACCCTCTGTGTTCTCGGTTCCTTATTCGACACCTCCGTTACCCTGTGTGTTGTCGGTTCCTTATTCGACACCTCCGTTACCCTATGTGTTGTAGGTTCCTTATTCGACACCTCCGTTACCCTGTTTGTTGTAGGTTTTCGTGCCATTTAATTTTCACTGTAATGCCATGTGGCTGTTATGTCGGTTTTTGAGGGTTTTTTTTTCATTTATACTACCGTTTGCAACCCGTCGGATTATGTGATTGTGACGTTTTTTTCTTACACACTTATTTTCCTTAACCACTGAATTGCCATTGTCCACTTCTTGATTCATTTTTATTATGCTTTTATTTCTGTTTGGGAAGGGGTCGTCCATCCAAAATTCAGATGTAAGTAGCGGGGTCTTGCATTTGCAAACTTTGATCACAGGTCTCCTGTTAATTTTGGTCATGACGTGCGTTGTCTATTTTCAATTTTTCAATGTTTTTTTATTTGTTTATTCTTACATTTTGTGTGCCTTGATAACACAAGGAACTTTGACCTTCAGAATTATTTTGTTGGTGCTTTTATTGATATTTTGTGTTAGACATCTTGTTTTGACTCGAGAAGATTTAGAGCTTGATAAATAGCTTGACAGTTGCAATGAGCTGTTGTCTGTTAATTAGCAGCTTATAAAAGTACTTAATACTGGTCATCACTAGCTATTTAAAAATTTGGATTAGTTAAAGTTTAAATAATCAAATGAGTTATGCACATAAGATAGTATACGACGTCAATTTATATATAAGTGTTAATAAAAAAAAAGTAACCAGATGCGACAAACACTGAAAACTTCAGTAAATACAACACATATACATGTAAATTGACCGACAATGGCTGGTCACTTAACAAAATTTTATGTCCATCTTCGTCATGAATCTTGTAAGTAAATGAAAATTATGCATGTTCGTCGACATAATCGAAATATTTAATAATAATCAATAGTATTTAAAGGCGAGTATTTTTCAGAAGTATACACGAAGAATGACAATTATGTATGTCAACCCTTTTATGCCAATACACTGCCTTTGAAATATTGATCTGCCCACCAGTTATAAAATGTTACATTTTATATCAAATTCCGACATTAAACTGATTCAACATTCATTAAATGTCAAAAACAATTGGAAAATTGTACCTCGAAGTTGCAGAACATCGATTTGTTGTATAGGTTTCAAAATAACTTAAAATATAAAATCATATTCAAGTCCAAGAAAATGTTTCACAATGACGTATATCGATACAAAAAATTATATACATATGTACAGTTTGAGAAATAGATATAAATATAGTAGATAACCATGATTGAAATAGTCTAATCAGGAGCCTGTAATTCAGTGGTTGTCGTTTGTTTATGTGTTACATATTCGTATTTCGTTATTTTTTTTATGTAAATAAAGCCGTTAGTTTTCTCGTTTGAATTTTTTTACATTGTCATATCGGGGCCTTTTATAGCTGACTTCGTGGTATTGGCTTTGCTCATTGTTGAAGGCCGTACGGTGACCTATAGTTGTTAATGTCTGTGTCATGTTGGTCTCTTGGGGACAGTTGTCTCATTGGCAATCATACCACATCTTCTTTTTTATAATAATCAGAACAGAAACCTTATGACAATACTTGGACTGCATATTTCAAACTTCATCGTTCTCTACATTGGTTAAAATGTCTCGATAAAAGTTCTTTTTTAGTATGATACTGATATTTATTTTTCAGCTTAATTGCTGAAACTAAAATCTCGTCCAAACTGAAATGATGACCGTTTAATGATACATCATCAGTCAAATTCTATACAAAATACACTCGGGATTTGTAAAAGAAAACATAGTTTTATAATGTAACTTTTTTTGTACTCTTTGTCTTTAGTTATTGAAACACAAATTATAACATTTAAAAATATTTGCATCGATAATTATCAATGTGCTTTAAATATAAAACAATTCAACCTGTTATTGTGATGTCTAAATTAAATATCTCAAACTGTACAAACTCACATATAAAACAATTAAACCCTATGAATGGTAAGATTGTATGTATCATTGCTTTAGTGTATATACACATTATTAAAAAGACAAAAGGATACACAAACTGTGGTCAAGTATACCAGTAAATATTCGAAACCCGAATATATATTTTGAATGGCCGTTTGATTATTTGCCGTACAATGGGTAAGAAAGGTAAGAAAGGGAAGAAGAGTGGAAAAGGGCCTGGTCTGGAATCGTCGGCCAGTGATTTAGATGAGGTATCCAAAGAATTCTACCTGATACAGATAAGAGATCTAGAGAACAGAGTGGCAAGGTAACCAGTTATAAATGTTTGTTATATAGTCATTACAATATCTAGTATCAAAACTCATTTAACATGGGGTAATACATACACATATTAACAATTTCTTTATTTTTACTCTGACTTTTTCTATTGTTTATCTTTGAAAAACATGATAACAAAACTAAAACAACAAGAAAACAAGAAAAGACATATAGAGGGCAATATACTCCAACAATGGACAACTAAGTATCTATACATATATATGAGGGAAAACATATTGTATATATTAAATAGAACATTGTTTACCAAAGATTTACCCCCAACAACAAGATCAAAGGGGAAAATAGTCAGATATCAGCAAAGGCTATTGACGAATTTCCTGCCTTGGTTTTCGGAAGACAAACAAACATTTAACGAGGTTGGTCCAGTTGTTTTATTGAGTAGATTCTCTTAACCTCCCCTTCTTTTCAAATCTCAATCAGTTGAAAGATAAGAGTAACTCCCAAAATATCATGATAAATATCAGTCCATAAATAACTCTGCGATAGCGTTTTCAAAAGTTAGTATAGTCGACATTATAGAGCATATATATATCGAAATAAACAATTCTTAAAGACAATATATTAAAGAATGTTTACATTTACTGCAGGGAGGAATAAAGTAATTGCTAAATTATTATATAGAAAGTATATGTTCTTACATCTTAATATAGGTGGCTGCTCCTCGTTAAGCTTTCGATCGAGTTTTTTTGGGAGAAATATTTCATAACCGTTAAAAAAAATCCCCCCAGATTATCAATTGCAATAAATTCATCAATAACCTTTATCAACAAGTAAAGAGAGCAAAAAGAGTTCGAAAGAAAATTATTTTTTCTTTGTTTGTTTAAATATTGATTGACTGGTGCTTTACGCCTTATCATATATTGGGAATAGTGGATATAAAATACCAGTTGTTATTATATATAGTAGTGGAATGCTATTTTCACACTAATCCTAAACCGATCCGACCCAGAAAATATACTACCATTCTTACTGTAAAAGTTTTTAGAGATAGTAATATGTTCATTGAAAAATGCTATGTATTCAAGTGTATTAAATATTTTGGTTCCATTCTCCCATTTTATGCTAATTGTTATAGAAAAATTTTGGAGAGTATATAAGTATATGATACAACTGGCCCATTATGAAAAATGAAATAAATGTTATGGTTTTCATTAAAATCTGTTTACACTTTAAAACATTGTACCAACATTAAAACCTTTGATTTTTCAACTCTTTATCCCACTATTCCACATACTAAACTTAAAGGTCGACTGAAAGAACTCGTCAGCTTATTTTTCTTTAACAAAAAGGACACTAGACGTTTTAAATATCTAGTTTTGGGCAGGAATTCATCTTACTTTGAGAAAAATCATACAGAGTCAAGCAAAAAATACACCGAAGAAGATATCACTGCCATTCTGGACTTTTTAATTGACAACATATTTGTTGAACTTAGATGATTGGTCTTCCGACAGACTATTGGAATTCCAATGGGTATTAATTGCGCTCCTCTACTTGCAGATTTGTTTTTGTATTCCTATGAAGCAGAATTTATCCAAGGGCTTGTACAGAAAGGAGAAAAGAAATTAGTCCAATCTTTTAATTTCACCTTTCGGTATATTGATGATGTACTGTCTCTTAATAATAATAGATTCAGTAATCACTTACATTTTATATACCCAAGTGATCTTGAAATTAAAGATACTACCGACACAGATAAATCTGCTTCATATTAAGACCCTTTTCTCGATATGACTACTGATGGTAGGTTAAGTGCCAAAATTTATGACAAACGCGATGATTTTAATTTTCCTGTAGTCAACTTTACATTTCTGTGTAGCAACATCCCAGCGGCACCAGCATATGGAGTATATGTGTCTCAATTGATACGGTACTCTAGAGCTAGCTCAAAGTACGTTGATTTTGTTGAACGAGGAATACTGCTTTCTCAAATGTTGCTAAGACAGGGCTATAAATCAATCAAATTAAGGTCATCACTCAAGAAAGTTTACGGTCGTCATCATGAGCTGATTGGCCATTATGACAAAAATGTGTCAGAAATCATATCTGATATTCTTCCTCAGTCATAATAACCTTCCATCATTACCGAACTGAACAAAGAAATAACACGACGGGTGCCGTATACGGTGCAAGAAATGATTACCCTTCCGGAGCACCTGATTTCACTTCCGGTTTTTAATGGAGTTCGTGTTGTTTCTTATTTATTATTTATAACTGTTGATGTAAATGTTCTTTGGTTTTGTGAGTCTTTGTTTACTCCTTGGTTTTGATTGTTATTGTCTTAATAGATATGCAAGAAAATCAGATGAACTCGAAATTAAACAAAATGAACTGGAAAACAAAAAGAACTCAGAAATCGTTGCAAAAGATGAGGTTATCGGTTTGTGCAAGAAAGACATTGTCAAGAAAGGTATGTATTACAAAGTCATGTAACAATCAAGCAATGCATGATATACTGCTCGAGTCTAAGGGAAATTAACCAATAACACAGGAGCGTCTAATACCTCGTAAGCAACACAGAAGTGGCTTGTGATGTCGAGAAACAGTTATCTCCCATTGTTATGAGAGGGCAAACAATGTATGTGAACTTAATTGCTTAAAAATTTTCACGTAGTTTTGACCACATAAGATCTGAATTATATAAAGTAAAATCAGCATAACGGTTTATTAAACAATGCAAAAAGAAAATGATATATACATCGAGAATTATGTACTAGTATAACAAATCTATGTAACTTTTGGTTTTGTTCGAAAATAACAATGTTATTGATGTTTGATACAAATCTTTGGAAGGCAATATGTTAATAATTGTTCATGGAGGATAACAGTAACAAACCATTACTTTTAAAGCAAAATGTACGATCGACCAACTATATACGTGGATGATCCGTCTTGGTGAAATATACTATCGACATCTAAAACAATAAAACATAATAACTTTTTATATATTTTCACAATAAGAGAAATAAAGGCAACAGTAGTATACCGCTGTTCAAAACTCATAAATCCATGGACAAAAAACAAAATCGGGGTAACAAACTAAAACCGAGGGAAACGCATTAAGAGAAAACGATGTTTCAAATCGATCTATGAAAATGAATTCACTGCTGGTTGTTAGAAATAAAGGTACACCAAACTGAAACATGATTAAGTTCAGAGTGTGGTCAAAACCGACTAACACGCACAGTGAAGAAGATTATACAATTGTTTGTATTTACCTAGAAATAAAATATTTAGAAGAGAATTTATAAACCTTTTTTGTGCATTTATAGGCATGTATTTTTTTACAGTTTTTTAGTTTCCTTCTTATTATTGGAAATAATCCTTCCTTATAAGACTCGATTATGATCTTTGATCAGATAAACTCACTTTGATGTCCATAGATCGCATTCCTGAAATTCTTATGCAGTTAATGTACATAAGAATAAAGTTACTATAATAGATAGAATAGTTTGATAGACAGTGTTCCTGTTGTTCCTTTGTTTTCCTCTTATTGTGACCCGATTTTTTGTCCTCTTATAGTAACCCGATTTGTTTTCTCTCTATCGATTTATTACTTTTGAACACCGGTATACTACTGTTGCCTTTAATTAACATTTGATACTACTCATTATAAGGAAATACTTTTAAGCAAAACGTTGGTCCGGGTAGAAAGGGTTCGTAAAGTTTAAATCCCAAAAGGGGAGGGTGAATTCAAAACCAAATTCTCAAGAGACAAAATGAAAAGCCTGTATTTAAGTGTATCGTATAGATATGTAAACAGTGATGGGACAGCAACCCAAAGACACAAATATCATGAAAAAAATCTATATGTGTCATCATGTGTTGGCTAACACTATGCCAAGCTCTAAGTTGCAATTACGTAAAAAAACATCTTTAATTGTAACAATGTCTTTTTGAGAGAAAAAAAGTGGAACAGGCTCTGTTTACATTTTCGGAGCTCATTAAATAACCTTAAGTTTTTCTTGGGGTTCGAGTTGCTCATTTTTCTATCTTGTGTTTTGTGTACTGTTAATTTTTTCATCTTATTTTTTGTCTTATTTAACCATGGCGTTGTCAGTTTATTTTCGACAATAGGTTAAAGATCCCTTTGGTATTTTACGCCTCTCTTTTATGTCGACAAAACATAAACAGGATTAGTGAAAGATGTGCCATCTGTATTACATTTTCCAAATACAAAAGATGTGACAAGAATATTTTCAAATAAAGTATTTTGTAACTTAATGAAATATACTGCAAAAGTGCACATCCCACTTAGATGACTCTAGTAAAACGTCGTAACATAATTAAAACCATTATTCATCTGAAGTGTCTGTACTTATGCAAACTATGGAATATTGCAGACAATGAAATTCTTTAAATTGAAAAAGGTCAAAGATATATCCTGGTTTTAACTGAAATAAACAATACAAATTCATACAATGCTTATATGAAAAGTGCAAATAGATAATCTGTCCTATTATATCTAGTTTTATGGTGATGGCGAGACCGAATATTTCTTATTTCGGTTTAATTGAATAGCAAGAACGAAAGTGAGAACATATCAGGTTCCAAATAGATGGTGCATTATCTTTCAACAATGTGCGTCTCGTCGATTAGCTTCAGGTTTGATTCTAGAAATAGAATAAAGGTATATAGTTTACATGCCTAAAAGAAACATATTTATTTAAAACCTATATAAGAAAAAAATGGAAACTTGTCTTTTAATGAGCAGAATAGACTTCATTAAATAGTTATTAAATAGATAAAATGTATATTGTAGATGAAGAGATAGATGTTCTTACAGAGAAGGTCGATGAACTGGAAAAGACTTTAGAGGTTGAGAGAGAGGAGTCATCAGCAAAAATAAAAGACATGGAAATAAAAGCCACTGAAAACGTGAACGTACTCAGAGCTGAAGTTACTTTGTTGAGTAAGATTCTTTGGATCATATTAGTCAGTACTTCTGTGCTGACATGAATTATGAGTTATCTGTTTAACAAACTTCGAAAATATTATGGTTGTTCTACCCATGGAACATTAGGATCTCAATGATCTTAAACGTAAAACTTTGTTTGGGCTTATAGACTTTTTTATTCGAACGTCGGCGTTCGACTTTTAAGCCTGGTATCTATAATAAGTTTATCCTCTTGTATCAATATATTATTGTATTAGCATGTATATGTCAGGTACATGATTTTTAAGATAAGTATGTTTAATGTGAGTTTATTTAAAGTATTGACAAAATTTAAGTCATTTGGACTCTTTTATACAGTTGTCGAATCAGCAATTTTGCCACCTACCAATATCTAAACTGTCATTAGTTCTTAGAGAATACAACAAAAAATCAAAATAATTCCTGTCGTCATTAATCTCGTGGTATATCTTGGCGACCAATATCCAAGTGGACGAATAGGATAACTTTGAACGATATTCTTGCAATTGAAATGGAAACAAAATTTATAAGATGGGTGAAATGTAATATTTAAAAACATCATGAAAATTATTTTTAACACTTTCAGTTGAACAATTTCCTACAGTCTAGCTTCGCGATATGAAATGTAACACAATTAAAACAAAAGCTAGAGTATGAAGTTCATTTCTTGTAGATGGAAAACTTAGTGCTTTAGAAGAATTTAGAGTAAAAAAGGATGAGTACCTTGAAAGGATACAAGAACTTGAAGAACAAATAAAAATAAAGGACGAAGACCATGAAGATACGTTGTATGAAATGGATAAAAAGGCTGTTGCGGACAAGGATAGGTATACCTACAAAGTTTTCCAAATATCATTAGTGTGCATTTTTAAGACTCAGTCTGATTAATTATCAAAATAGTAGAAAACAGATACTTTATTTCGAATTGAGTAAAAGTCGATACGGATGGTCGTCAATGAGACTTCATCCCATCACCACAAAATTCAAGAGACATCAAGAAGTACAGACACTGGTTAAACGATAGACTTTCATATATATCATGGTTCAAAAAACTGTTTTGAATTTGCACTTTCAGAAGACAAGATTGGGTCAGAGTATCTTTACATTTTTTCTCTGACATCCGATTTATAGGCACAAATATCTTTAAATTCTATTATAAAGTGTAATGAAAGGGCTGTAGTAATTAGGCATTCAGTTATGACAGTGATAAGCTATATAAAAGACCACGAGCTTGTCAATCAAATTATCTAAAGATGTTCTAAAAATGCTGATAAAATTACCATTTGTGCACAACATGTATATATATTTCTGAAGCTCAAACATTAAACATACTATCTGGGTTTTTCTTCTTCTAAAGACTAAAGAAAGAAATGGTTAATCGTGTAAATGCTGTTGCACAAGAGTTCCGAAAAGTATCGAACCAACAGATGGCTGCTACATCGAAAAGAGCAATCAGGGAAAATGCAGTCATTCAAGCACAGCTTACAAAAATGTCAGATAAAACCTTAGAAGTCCTGTCAGAAAATGATTCTATGAAAGAGGAGTTCAGGAGACAGAAATTACATCATGAAATGTTAGAGGAGACAGAAAAGGCTTTAGCCAAGAAAAATAATACTAACAAAAGGGTAATAGCTCTATGCATCATTTTGAAATGTTTCAGTATTTTTTACGTTTTAAATTAACTCTATCTAATAATTCATACAAATAAATACGCATCGTAGTTACGGGACAAAACATGTAATCTCAGTAACAAATAGTATTGATATCATTTGTCAATTTATAATTTAGATTTTGCGTTTACACTGTTTTGATTCAATTGCCATTGGCGAGTTTTATTTTGCCAAATCAACGTCTGATGTACCAAAATATCAGTCTGGTATTGATCTTTGATGAGTTTTAATAACAACTAATTAACTAGGGTGATGCCACATTTGGTGGATGTTTGGTCCACGAGGGTGTCAACATTCCAGTATTCAACACGTACGTTTGTATTGACATGAATTTATTGATAAGTTTATTTTTTGTTTATATCCACTGTTTATACAGTTGTAATCACATAGATGTGTTTAGTTTCTGGCTAGCCGAACATATTATGCTTAATGTGGCGTTTATGACTGACTTGCAACTGCTTATTAGCTTTACTTTCTCTTTGCATTTAGCCTACTGTACCACTTCCCTTACCCTTGATAACATTTTAAATAAGGCAAAACGTACTTACAACAGTAAAGAAGATGGATGGAAACTATTGAAACGGCTCCAATTGAGAATGAAATAGTATCAAACGTTATTTCGGTATTTTTATCTTGATTTGTATAATAGTATTATTAATGGATTTTCGTGTTTTGAGCATCAGTATATTACTGTTACCTGTAACTTTACAAGCTGTTGATGTGATGCTGGGTCAATTTAATGAAGTATGTACACTCAGTGGTTAACTCTTCTTGTATCTAGTTATATCTTGATGGTTATGTTTTCACAGATGGTCCAAATGTTAACGGAGAAATGTACATTCCAAGAGAATGTTATTACAGAATTACAGAGAGAAGCCGAGTATTACGCCGAAGTAAGAACAGAATTTGACATGGCTTCTAGTCAAATTAAATCGCAGAGGTAATATTTCACATAGCATTTTAGATGAGACTAAGTATTTGACGTTGATTCTTGTCAATTTAAAACAAAAAGTTATGGTGGGACTGTCTTAATTCGATAAATATTTTTATGATAAATCATGAACAGAATTTGACCAATATAAGTTATGTATGTGTCTCAACTCACTAGAGTATTGCTTATGCAGTCGTAGATATTCAAAAGAGACTAGAAAAGTCATCTGATCTGTAATATTATCAATTATGTACATGTCCTATTCCCAATTATGAAAATTTGACTGAGTGGGGATTCGTTTAGTTTGACGGTAATACATCTATATCAGGATATATAATTACCTTATCGACGCACGAGGTCTCGCTCTTTTAGAGTGCATGCGATGTCCTTAGAAATTTTTTTTCTTTGGTTTTCTTCAAATTGATTAATGAGATTTAAACACCGGTAATCGGTTGAAATCAAAACTTTACGACAAAAGAGATGATTTCAGCTTTCCAATTGTGAACTTTCCATTTCTAAGTAGCAACATTCCAGCAGCACCTGCATACGGGGTATATATCTCCTAATTGATACGATATTCCCGTGCTTGCATTTCCTATCATGATTTTCTTGATAGAGGTTTGCTGCTCACAAGGAAGCTATTAAACCAAGAGTTCCAAATGGTGAAGTTGAAATCATCCCTTCGTAATTTTACGGACGCCATCACGAGTTGGTTGACCGTTATGGCATAACCGTTTCACAAATGATATCGGATATGTTCCTTACGTCGTAACTACAATCCCCTTCCCTTTCATGAATATGACCTACCGAATTGGACTATTCACTGGATTTGTAATCACATAAGCAACACGACGGGTGCCACATGTGGAGCAGGATCTGCTTACCCTTCCGGAGCACCTGAGACCACCCCTAGTTTTTGTTGGGGTTCGTGTTGTTTATTCTTTAGTTTTCTATGTTGTGTCGTGTGTACTATTGTTTTTCTGTTTTTAGCCATGGCGTTGTCAGTTTGTTTTAGATTTATGAGTTTGACTGTCCCTTTGGTATCTTTCGTCCCTCTTTTCTTTAACTACTGTGGCCAATATTAACTTTTGTATCAACTTTTTACTTCTCTTCAATATTGAATTACATTGACCTTATACTTGTTTTGGAGTCAGTACTACTGACGAGAAACACTTTTTAATATACATATATATGATCCACCGAAGGATTTCCCGTATCATGTTATTTTTGCATTCATGTAATACTTTAAAAGTTCTATAAACTTAGATAAGAACATAATTCCACGTTGCTATTAATTAGATTTAATATAGAATAATCATAAAGTATGTGGTCACCCATAAAAACTTAAACAGATGGGAAATAATACGTAGCAAGTCGGCAATCGGAATTGCCAAAATATCGCACAGTACAAGAACCCCGACTCCGTGTTGTAGATGGAAAGATGCATAATTTATTATATACTGTGGTAATATAAAAAATTAAGAATAATTATCTTTTTGCTTTTATCTTGTTATACTAAGTGTAGATGCTAATGTGTGTAAGTAAAAACATATATGCATATGTCTCTTGTACATGATTAATATGCATTTACATGTAAACGTATTCAATGTAGGTGGCATTTTGCATTGACCCCAGACTGGTCGTAAATAATGTTGTCATTTTAATGCAAAGTACAAGGTAGATTAAGACTTCAGCAACCAATCAAAGAAATGTGAAATTAGTAGAAATTGAAGCAAATGAAATGACTGTTTTCTCTATTCGCAATAATAGTGACAAGGCAATACTTTACTTATACTAACACCTATCTGATATCTAGAAATTATTTACCAGTACTAGAAAACTTTTAAGTAGATCTAATTTCCGCCTAATAAAAACATATTTCAAATTCTCCAGAGAGATTATTGAGACAAGTAGGAACAGATTAGAATCTATAATTCTACAGGGAAGTATGTTTTACTTCTATATTTTCAGTCATTCACATGTCAAATTATATTTCTTGAATAAAAAAGATGAATCAATCTTCAGTTCCTACATAATTTGATCGATGAAAGACTTGTTAAAACTACAAAAAACGATGATCTGTGAAAACCATTTATTTATTTTTTTATTTTATTTTTTTAAGAATTTACTATGTCTTTCGTTGTGCAAAACTCTAGGCAGGATCTTTTTGAAAGATTAATTGAATAGAGAAAAAAACGTTTATATTTGAGATACTTGATTATTTCTTGTGTTTTAAATCAACGTCCTATTTTCATAAAAGTCAGATTTGACTTCATAGTGTTACGCATGTTATCTTTATAAAAAAAACATTCTCTCAAATTTAATGATTGGCAATATCTTCTTTTCAAATCGACTACTGATGTTATGCCGTCTCTAACCGAAGTTGCACATTAGAGATTTAAACTGCGCTCTTTTCTAAAAGGACAGCTTCTTGTGTGTACTTGGAAGTTTTAGCCATAGCATGTCTTATTTTTTTAACCTATGACCAAATTTGATATGGCACACGATCAAATTGGCAAATGTTTAGCAGTATTTTAAAATAGTTCAAGTAGGACAATATACTGTTTTCCTGAGAAAAAAAGTAAGATATATTTCCAAAACATAAAACTTGTAATAATGTATTCAGATTTTTGACCTGCGTCAGTATATAGCAATGAATAACATTGTGACTTCTAGAAATGGGTAAAACTGTGTTATAAAAGGCTTTTAGTTTATTATATACATATACTTTTAAGAATCTAACTTCAAAATCTTTGTTAAAGTTAGTGGTCATCAGTTAGTATCTGCACTGTGCTGGATTTGAGATAAGTGTTTTAGATTTACGACAAATGGTCTAGATGGGTGAGGTTTGTTTTCACAATATACTTGTTAAATCGCTCCACATTTTGTGTCAGTACCAATTAAGGCTTTTTGATACATGTAATGTTTGTTGTTGATTGTCTTTTTAAGCATGTTAAACAATCTTTTTTCGGAGAGAAGTAAGGTATGGTTTTTTAGTAATATATTGCATGTCCAATAGTTTGAGTGAATCCTCTTGCCTATTTTTGTGCAAAATCATTAAATCAAAGAGTATATTGTATGACTGCCAATGAGAAAGAAAACTCTCAAAAAATGTATGTTTTTAACAATTGTCTTATTTTGAGTCTGTGAATGAAGCAGAGTAATAGGGCCTACATCTTTGATTTTTTTTCAGTACAGATAAGTATTAATGAAGTTACCAGTAGTAGAAAACGTTACGTGAGCCATGATAATATTCTTATCTTATTAAAATATTAATAATCAATGTTTATATCAATTCATATAATGTTTTGACAGCTGTTTATTTTTTTTATATTTTTTTACAAATTCATGTTTTGATTAAGGGAGGAAATACAACATCTCCAAGCAGATGTAAGAATGTTAGAAGAAGAACTTAGAACAACAAGAAACGATCTAAGTACAGAAAGGCGACATAAACGAAGACTTGAAAAACTGATCAAAGATTGTACAATAGCAATTAGAATGGTTCTTAGGGTATGTTCATTATTTTACTTAAGGCATTGTAATGCTATTGCAGTTGAGTTGGTTATTATGGTTTCAATAATCTTAAACGTAAAGGTGGTACTGAGGGCTTTCTGTATCTTATCGTTGTATTGTCACGATGAAAAGATTACTTTTAATAATATATGTAGATGACTTTTCGATAAACTACACACATAACTGTATTAATAAATCTGAAAACAACCAAACATTTCCATTTCATTGTCAACAGAACCAGCCAATTGGTTAATAGCAATATATTAACTTTGTACATAAATTTCTATAGTCATTTTGCACAATGACACAAAAATCAAGACAAAGAAATCAACATGGAATTTTCTGATGAACTGTTAGGCCTGATGGGATCATCAGCCCAGACAGTACTGTTTCACTTAGATTTGTATAAATCATTTCATATCGAGAAACGTACATGTATCTCCCATATGCGCTCTTTATCAGCTCTTCAATGGTTTTATATTTTCATTAATTTTGTCCTATGCATCACTTAAGGTGCGTTGAAAACACGTACAGTTTATATAATAAGAAAAGTAAATAAATTTATCAGAGTTGGTCAGTTTATTGATTGAACTTCTGGTTTGATAAATCATTAAATATTTCATAATAACATCTCAAAAATAATATAAAAACTGATGCCAATTTTCGTTCAGATGTTTTTGATACTTTGATATTGGAATAAAATTTCAAACATATGCAAGTATAATTTTTTTTTTTAATTTATGCATAAAAAGTCATTTCGGAATTTGTTATTCAGTAATGGTGTTAAACATTTTCAATCGATTATGAAAATGCTGTCATTAATTAAATAAAACGTCTGAATAGTTGATACATTATTGAATTTTGTTATTGTTGATATTGATGCTTACATTTGTTTCGATCATGTTTTGCCTAAAGCGCAACTGATGAAGATTAATTCTAATCCACAAGGGAAGCCAAACGTATAAATTGGAATTTTTGGTCCTCAATGCTCTTCAACTTCGTACTTTATTTGGCCTTTTAACATTTTGTGATTCGAGCGTCACTGATTAGTCTTTTTTACACGAAACGCGCGTCTGGCGTATATATAAAATTTTAATCCTGGTATCTATGATGAGTTTATTTGCTTGCAAGAATAGAAATTGAATATCTATTGTGAAGTCATTTGTTGATGGTCTATACATATATAGCTTAACAGATGCACGTCTGCAAAAACAGGTGACCGAACTAGAGTTAGACGGTCCTCTTTAAATTTCAAAACATTTTTTTACTACAAACATAAATTTTCTTACAGAAAAAAGAATATATAGTGGTTTTTAAATTACATATTTTGCTATTCATACTGAATTGTTTTCCTTTTATTGATTATCTATATACATGCATTCAAATTCAAACACGAATAATTTTCAATTGAAATTTATTTTATGAGTTGAAACACAATTTTACGATAAGTGGTAAAGCATTATTAAAACAAAATAAAAACAATGTCCAACTAAACTTGGGTGGTCTTCTTTGTTACTGTAATTTGCACTATAAATCATTTTCACAATTGTTAGAAAATAGATCACCAAAGCATGTACGAATTCTTAAATTTTCAGAAGCCATTCAAATTTTGAACAGTATTGTTTTCTGCTGAATATTTTGTGTAAAGATAGCCGGAAAGCTGCCAAAGCGATATTTAAACTCAAAAGTCGACAAAAAATCTGACAATGCTGAATGCCATGGCAAAGTAAAAATGGAGGATTTGTAGTAATAATGAAAAGCAATATACTTTAGTATATAATATAGATCAGGAAACAATTTTGGAAAAAATAAAACAATAACTTAGTCGAACATTTTTATCGGAAAGTTCACTGTGTGGTTCATACTTATTTCTACAAAATACAAGGTTAAATTGATAAACACAAATTCATAGCACTTTAAATATGTTGCGAAATAGTTTGTCAAAGATATTGATAATCTTAATTTTATTAAATCTCTTTGAAATATATATGATAAAAATGACATTATTAACATTAATATTTATCAACTTTGACGTTGTAACCATAAAGACTTGAGTAATTTCATTCATAAAACTTCGAATTTTATAATTTCTAGGTCGGACGTTGCCGTGAAACTATTAGTAATGGTCGTAACTAATTATCGTTCTAAAAGAATGTAATGTCTAAACGTTAAAGACGGTATTTTGTAATATCAGCAATCAGCGTAAAACTAGTGAAATCGTGTATGTTGCAACATAAAATTGAGAAAGAAATAGGGAATTTGTCAGAGAGATACCAACCCACCGAACAGCTGAAGGCCACCCTCCTTCCTTGATGGGTGCATTTTACATAGACAAATAAATCGTATAATATAATCAAAATGAGGATGTTAATTTGATGTATGCCTTTTTGTGCTTCTTCGTTACATTTGTTGTTTTTATAGTGATTAAGATGATAACACAATGTTGACTGCTGTACCCCTATTTTTGACATTTTTAACTATTGTGTTTGTTTGTTTTGTTCACGCATCGGTGACAATATAATGGAATGTGATACGACTGTCATACAAGTGCGAGGTTTAGCTAGCTATAAAACCAGGTTCAATCCACCATTTTTCTACATTTGAAAATGCCTGTACCAAGTCAGGAATATGACGGTTCTTGTCCATTCGTTTTTGATGCGTTTTGTTATTTGTTTTGCCATGTGATTATGGACTTTCCGAATTGATTTTCATCTGAGTTCAGTATTTTTGTGATTTTACTTTTTTCAATACAGCGAAAAATCTTGCACCGTGAGCCAAATTATTTTTTTAACTTCGATTAAAAGTAATAGTGTTGTTTTTTTTAATTTACAACAGCCTTTCATATAAATAGGTTTAAAATAGACATGTATTTACAATAAACCCCTCTTCCTTGGTTTAGCAGTGTGTCTAGGTTTGACTAGCCACAAAACCACCCCTATTTTCAAATATCCTATACGAAGTCAGGAATATGGCAGTAATAATCTAATAGTTCGTTTCTATGAATGTTTCTTTGTTGTTTGTTTATTGTTGCACTCCTATGCTCTGTTTTTTGTTGTTTTTTTTTTACCCTCGGTTTTAGTTTGTAACCCGGATTTGTTTCCTCTCGAGCGATTTGTGACTTTTAAACAGCGGTATACTACTGTTTCCTTTATGTATTGTAATTTCTTATATCTACACGAAGTCACTTCTTAGAACTAATAGGCGAATGGACGATTGCCTGTTGTTCTTCAGTTGAAGCTTAAAAAGAAAGTGGAAAGATAATACCAAAAGAATATCAAAATAAACTAATAAGTCAAAAACTGACTATGCAATGTCAAAAATCATATATTCCATAACTAACAACCAACTCGTGTTGAGGTACATTATGAAGGAATTATTTTAACATCGCCACTTTAAACTCTTGGTTTGATAGCTTCCTTGTAAGCAGCAACCTTTTATCAAGAAAATCCTAATAGTGATTGGCAGTTCTGGAATATCATATTAAGTGCATGCGAGACATATACGCCATATGCAGGCGCTGCTGGAATTTTGCAAAAAAGAAATGGAAAGTTCAAAATTTGGAAGCTGAAATAATCTCTTTTGTCGTAAAGTTTTGTTCTCAACTGACCCGGTTTAAATGTGAATCTCTAAATGCAAGTCATTATTTGAGGCAGACTTAACTGTAAAGAGTCTATAATTTGAGTACTTCCCAAAATTTCTTATAGAAATCATCTTTTATTTAGAAATATTTCTTAAATACATTTTACAGTTTGCATGGTAACCAGTTATATTGAAAATATAAAGGTTGCTTTAACAATAGTGTAGAATAAGCTTAAGCTTCGCTTTTAAAATGAGTATATTAAATGAACTATATATATTGTATAAACTGTCAATATGTTTCAGAGTACAAATAAATGTACGTCTCATCTTATTTCGAACTCGTTTTGTCCTAAAATACGTAAAGTGTTTCAGTGTACTAAAATATCAGACATATTAATGCTTATAACATGTTAATAGCATTAACGGTACTAATTTTACTGCATCAGATGAGAATTTTGACAATAAATGGTGTTGCTCGAGGCCAATATATATTAAAATCCAAATCTAATCAACAAACCGAAGAGCTGATAAAACCAAAAAGGACAAAAATGTAGATGAAGCCGTGTAGGAATCAGAGCTTCGCATGAGATAAATATATTCCATATAATTTCAAATATTTCCAAAAAGTTTGAAACTTCCAATTCTAATAACACAATATCCATATTATGTTCATCATGTCTTTAACACTATTTTATCAATTCAATTAAGAAAACTGAGCCAGAAGAAGAACCAATAATGGAAGGAGAAATGGAGGATATCAATGAGATAGAAAGACGTGACAACATGCTGGAGAATATTTTACTGGTACTCAATAGTGGAGCAGCAATAGGTGTTGGTCCACAGATGAGAGAATTCGGTAAAGGAGACAAGGTCGTGCGAAAGAGAAGTGCCAGTAGAATACCTGGTTCTGAAGGAGGGATCAAAAGAGGGTTTGTCATTTTAGTATTGTAGTATTTCGTACGGTTTAAGAAAAATGTATTTGTGTTTCCGTCAAAATGAAATGGCTTAGTGAACCTGGATAAGACAAGGAATTGCTTATTCAGAAGGTGAAAGATTAAGATGGCTAGATTGTGATAATACTGAACACAATACAGACTACCATTTTCAGTCTTAACTACTGCTTAAAATAACGAAAAACAAATTTGGCAGAAAACAACAAACGGCAGTCACTGAATTAACGGCTACTGAATTAAAGGCTATTGAATTAAGACGGGCACATAAAAAATGAAGATGGTGTAAACATGTATGTGAGCGCTTACACACCTCTCCTGACAAGGGACACAGTGGTATAAAAGCACAATAAAAGAACAAACTATACATGTAAAAATCAATTTCAATTTCTATTTCAAAGGACTCGTCTAAAAAACGAAAATAAATGTGATCTCGAATATTATTGTGTGGCATATATCTCTCTTACTGCAAAAACAACTAGACACACAGAAACTGTTTCCTCTTTAAAGTGTCTTGAATATTAAAAAAATAATACAATTCGTACAAATAAAAAAGACATATGTTACAGTTACAATGAATTAATAATAATCACATTTTTATCTCCTGTTGGTCTACCAGGCGGTACATTGCCACATTATCAAATGGGAGATTTCGGTTTGATACCTCGTCCTAAAGTTAATATTAATGATTAATGTATGACTTATTTTTTCAGACAACTGCCTTTATCTCCTGTTGGTCCACCAGGCGGTACCTTGCCACATTATCAAATGGGAGATTTAGGATTGATACCTCGTCCTAAAGTAAATATTCCAACCAGTTTCGATAGAATGAGAGTCCTCTCAGCTACTACTAGACTTGGTGGTCTAAGGAAAGTTCTCACCCGATCTGTTTCTGTACAAACCGTCAGTGCTACCAAGGTAATAATCTATAAAGTGGCAAAATAATATGCATATGATTATGTATGCTATATACTAGTACTACTATAAAATATTATCTTTACCTTTCCATCCAACTTCATGATGTTTCGTCTTTCCACCATTTAGTTCAAAGAGGGATTAATATCCATATTTCATTCACAAGAGTTGGTCCTGAATATGCAACTGAACAAAATGTTTGTTGTTTATTGATAAAAAAAAAACCAAAATATACCTAGGTACATCTTAATCAAAATTAACTCCAACAAGGGCATGAACAGGTATTTTTTTGTCGTTAGTACTAATTAGTTGTTTGTTACAATATTTTGGTGAGGCAATGTATATTTTTGATACGTTTTCTAAGTTATTGTTTCCACATGTTCACATGACCATTCTGGTTATTTTATTACCAGTGACAATTAATTCTAGATATGTTTCTGGAATCCAAATGACGGTATCTATAGATGGGTCATTATCAAAAAAACATGCAAAACTATGTAATTGGGTCTTTTTAAGTCACAGACATGAAAATATATCAAAATAACACTTGCATATGTTAGATATGAATGATTTGTGATACACAATATACTGTTTACAGTATGAAATGTTATAAAAACATCCTTAATGTTTTCTTAAAACATTGAAGATAGCCAGAATTAACTGTTATTTTTTACTATAAATCCTTTCAGACTTGAAATAGGACTATTATTCATATCATTTGTTATTATGATGTATCACTTTTTATTGCATTTTGATACATAGAAACATTTTTTAATGATTTTGGGAGGTGTATATTGGTTTTATAATAAAAAATTTCAACAAAAAGAAATGTAACATTTTTTAAGTCAATGGTGTTACCAAAGGACAAATTAGTAGAATAAGAGTTATCTTTCGCAAGATTTGGGCATTTACAACAGTTTCTCCCTTAGCAATGTTACCTGTAAATATGTTATGCAAAAAAAAAAAAAAAACAATTATGTTGAAGATTAAGTGAAAAAATCGTAAAAGTAAGTAAAGGTTATATCGTAATTGGAAATAGTGTCCATGGTGTACCCTTTATAAAAATCATTTTTTGAAAACATTTCCTTAACTTTTAATAATGAAACATATTGATTATAGAAACATGCACCAGTAGAAACATATGGAATAAGGGAATGGAACACTTATTTCGTAACTGAATCTTAAAATGCACCTTAAATCATTGGTGTTACTGTCAATGGTGAGACCATTTTGATAAAATAACACCATTGACCAGTTTAGTAACACCACTGAATATATCATGACAATCAGCATTGTTTTGTGTTTCTTTCATGTTTAACAAGCTAAACATCATATTATTTATGAAAAACAATACTTATTTAACAATGTTTTAACAATATCATGTATTACATATACACAGTTTTCACAAACTGATGTATGCTGGTAACACCAATGACACTATTTAGTAACACTATTGACATTTTTAGTAATGGATGTTATGTTATATAATTTGAGATTTTTTAGCCTCAGAATTATTTTTTCATCTTTTTCTTTTGCTCGGTGATCGTGGCTTTGTGTTCAGTACTTGATAAAGGTAAAATTTGAAATGTGATGTCATTGGTAATACTTTTGTGTCATTGGAGTTACTGAAGGGTCAGTGGTGTTACTATATAAAAATGCGACATTTTTTTTTATCTATATTCATAAATGAAAGTGTTTTTAAGTCGTGTACGAAGGATTAGGTATATTATTATCATTTAATCTTATGCAATTCACATATATTCAGTTTAAGTGTATTTTTTAGTATTTACAACGGCCATAATTAGGACAGCCAACTTTTTTACGACAATGTATTCTGAAATTTTTGTTTAAATAGAATGCACAGCTATATGAATAATGTCAACTAGAACACACCCATGATATCACGGGTCCGTGACTGAATTAAAGTATATAACTATGCGCAAGCCTTATTTTAGTATTAGTATTGTCATCTTATAAAGTCATGTCGATTATAAGATACACAGTTTTTCTCTGCTTTCAAGTCTTTCTGTTTGAACCCGTTGAACTGAAACTTATCAGTTATTGGTAATATTAATTATTTGGAAAACAAAAGGTCCTGGAATGGAGTATTTTTTAATCAACAGCATTGTCCTATATAAGTTATAAATAAAGTTGAATTCTTTGCTTTGCTGTTTTACGTCATGCCCACTAACAAATTGAAAACTGTACCTATACGCCTTATTTTTAGTCCAGATTTTTAGTATTCGTATTGTTATCTTAGAAAGTCTTACTGATTAAAATACTACAATAGGTAACAATTTGACAATTTAGTAGTGTCAACCCTGTGGTTATGACCCGTGTATATAGCATATTAGTCCTGAATACAACGTTTGGTGGTGCGCCTGTCAGATGCGGAACGTACAGATAAGGTAATAGGTAACAGGTGAATATACTTTTGGTATCGGTAGCGGACTCGACCCGGAACTTCTTAATTATTGGCAATATTAATTACGTGGAAAACAAAAGGGCCTGGAGTGGTGTAATTTTTAAGCTACACCTTTGTACTATATTAGTTATATATAAAGTTGAATTCTGTGATTCGTCGTTTTTACGTGATGACGGCTGACAAATTGGACCTCGTAATTTTAGTATTATAGATAAGTCGTAATTTAAACCTAAACAACAAATTGGAACAGTTGTTTGGTGTTAAACAATAATATTTAGTACCTAAATGTATGCTTTAAATTGGTTACATCATTGACGCGATTCTTTCAAAGGATGACCTAAACTTGTTAAAATTGAAGAAACTCTTCATTTTTCCCATTGCATATTTCTGAATATCGTTGCTACCATACTATAGAATAGCGGGACACATTTAAAAGTTTTAAACAATGACATCATTTTTCAAAATATTACCTCGTCGAAATTTGCACTTTTTTTTATAATGACCCAGATACTTACATAAACGGTGACCTATAGCTGTTAATTTCTGCGTCATTTAAGGTAGCACAATACAAAGATTTTTCACTCCCAATCAGACAACTTTAAACTGATGTAATTCATTTCATCCTTCTTTATATTTTATAAATGAGGTACCAAAAGAAAGAAGAAAGATTAATCTTTCAAATTGTGATCATTTCATTATGACATAATTATTACATAATTAATTATTATGTAATTAGTTGCTATATTGTGATGTCCACACTTGAATTAATTTAGCGTCTTCGTTCTTCATAGCATCCCAAAATATTTTGTAGATTCTTGTACAACACAGCTTGACCTCCAAAACTGTGTCTCAGATTTCCAAAAACATCAATAGAACAAATTTTATACCCAATTGATTTAGTGGTCTCTTATGAATTGATGTTGCAAACTTCATTGAAGATTTATGAGAGAATGAAATGCAATAGGAAAATCTGAGACACAGTTTTGGAGGTAAAACTGTGTTGTGCAAGAATCTATTAAATATTTTGGGATGCTATGAATAACAAAGAAGCTAAATTCATTCAAGTATGGACATCACAATATGGCAACTTATTACATAACAATTAATTATGTAATAATTATGTCATAATGAAATTATCACAATTTGGAAGATTAATCTTTCTTCTTTCTTTTGGTACCTCATTTATAAAATTTAAAGAAAGATGAGTGGAATTACATCAGTTTATAGGTGTCTGATTGGGGATGATAAACCTTTGTATTGTGCTACCTTAATTGTTCTCATGTGGAGAGTTGTCGCATTGGCAATCATACCATATTTTTTTTTTTTAATAAAGAAGATGTTTTCCTTTGGCCCAATTCACTTTGTTTTGTGATTCCTACTGTTTTTATTCTATTTGTCTGCCTGTACCTCGAACTCGGTATACCATCCTCGTAGTGCTCAAATCGAAGTATCCGTTATGATATGGGGTTTTTTCCCGGTCTATTGACTTTTGTTTTACTTTTATTTTGAATGCTTATTTTATTTGTTCTTTTTAAGGCTTTATTTTATGCTGACCAATTGCTGACGAAAGTACCAGCAGACATGCAGGACACTATCTTACATGAAGGTCATACAGGAAGGATAAGGTCACCAGTTAAACCTGTTCGACAGATCACTGGACCAAAGAAATTTGCTACAACTGTTTATTAAGCTTTTTTTATATTAAACTTTTATGAACTGATTAAATGTGTAATAAAAATCGAATATTTGTATCAAATACAAAAGTCAATGGCCGAATCGTTTATATATAGCCAGGTGACATAAAATATTTGCAGATAAAAAAGCTAGAAAAGTGGTAACACGAATAATCTCCCTTCTCTATGGTTGTCCGTTCTCCGAAAAGTTATAATGCAAAATAACAAACAAATTAAAAGCAGATATTTTGCGCTTAACATCGCAAGCAAAGGAAAGAAAACGACTATAGGCATTAGAAACGCGAACAATTCAAATGAACCAAAATGAATTTTATATCTTCTGATTTCATGTTTAAGTAGTGTTACTGCACCAGATAACATTGCGAATGGGAATGGGGAATGTGTCAAAGAGACAAAAACCCGACCCTAGAACAGACAACAGCAGAAGGCCGGTCACCAACTGGTCTCCAATGCAGCGAGAAATTCCCGCACCCAGAGACGTCCTTAAAGCTGGCTCCAAAACAAATATATATACTAGTTCAGTGATAATAAACGCCATACTAAATTCCAAATTATACACAAGAAACTAAAATCAAAAATAATACAAGACTAACAAAGGCCAGAGGCTCCTGGCTTGGGACAGGCGCAAAAATGCGGCGGGGTTTAACATATTTGCTGTTGTCTTCTCTGTGGTCGGGTTGTGGTCTCTTTGACACATTCCCTATTTCCATTCTCAATTTTATTATGTGATCTCAACCCTCCCCCTATACTTCTAGGCAATGTAGATTTTTAATTTTACTTATCTACTATAAGGTTTAAGTCTAATATATTTGGAAATCCAATTCAAACATTAAAAATATGATATATAACAAAAGACAACAAAGCGCACTCTCAGTAAAAGTTAAGAATCCAAGGTGTTTGGTAGGTCAATCTGTCCTTTTTGTTTGCTTCTTTAAAGATTGGGTGGTGTTTTCAGTTTTTCCTCATTTTTTTTCTCTTCATATTTCAACTATACTTTGTTTTCATATTTAATCATACAAAGACAAAAAAGGTCACTGTAAAGAACAAAAATATAAAAAAAAAAACTTTTGTTAAGTGACGTAGTACATTTGATTTGGGATTGTGGCGTTAAATCAGACTCAGCTTCGGTGAACATTTTTCAATTAGAAACCATAGAGTCGTCTTCTGGGCCCGCGAGTCTAATTAAGAAATATAAAACCAGGTTAAATCGACCATTTTCTACATAAGAAAATGCCTGCACCAAGTCAGGAAAATGACAGTTGTTATCCATTCGTTTGATGTATTTTATCCTTTGATTAGGGAGTTTCCTCTTTTAATTTTCAATGGAGTTCAGTACTTTTGTGATTTTACTTTTTATGCATATATCTCAAATATGTTGTAAAAATAGGATATTATTTGGAATATCTACATTATCAATAACAATCTATTAACAAAAGTTAGTCAAACGTTCAGAAAGAGCTAGCAATGTTAAGGAATACAATAAATCACTCTTGAGAATTGTATTTACCAAATGATTTTCAGATGCTCTAAACCCACGTAACATACTAAACATACTAAACATTGACTTTCTCGTAGCAAAACTTCATTCTTAAGCTCACTTTCAACTATATTCATATTCCAATTTCATACTGAAAGCATTATTATACAATGTTCTAATTAAACAGAACTTGATCACCGGAGGCATAAAGATAAACAATAGATATTCATACAATAAGACTGCGATTCTGATCAACAACACCAACGGTCCAAAGTTAACTGCACCAGATGCTCCTTTAAACAATTAATTACTCTTCATTGATGCTCCAGGTCAACATATTTGAAAATACACAACATAATACAAACGTTGGGGAGCTTTCAAACGAAAAATGGAAGTAAAGTAAATTCAAACCCCTACAAGGAATTAGAACTATGCATGAGGAAGACATATTTTGAATTCAAAATGTGATTACTTAAGCAAAATTTAAATCAAACAATATTGCCAGTATCGACGTAAAGTAGATACTACGATTTGCGTCAGCATATTAACCTTTTTCTTTTAACATATATATGATTGCCACATAAATAACAGTTTGGCACATTATAAATCTTCGTATACTTTTTGATTTCTTGACATCAGACAAAACATTACTTTTGTATATTCTTCACAAATAGATTAGAGCATTCCATATCAAGCATTGAACTGAACTAATGAGATCATTATATCCATATAGTCAGCATTACTAATATTGCTGATGGGTGTTCTATTTATACAGCAACTGATACATGTATTCAAGTCATTTATTCATATAAAAAAAAATAAACAAGTAAGGTGATAAAAGAAAACAGAAAGATACCAAAGGGACATTCAAACACATAATTCGACTTAGATGGTGTTGACGGGTCTAATATAGTTGGTCTTTTTTTTCATTTTTTGTTAAATCAATAAAGTTACTATCTAAGTAGTCGTATTTCAGTACAATATAAATTGTAGACCAAAACAACTCGGACTAATTGTTGACCTATAGTTTTTAATTTCTGTGTCGTTTTGGTCTCTTGTGGAGAGTTGTCTCATTGGCAATCGCACCACATCTTTTTTCATAATTTCAAGAGAAATTCATTTGTGAGGTTATTACTGAATCAACAAAATAAGATGTTGGATCAGAACGCTCTTTTCAGAATGATTTAAAATTTAATGTTTTTTGTAATTATTTTTCAAATTAAGTTTTTGACATAGAAGAAAGTGGCTATATAAAGACAAGAATCGTAGTCTTTTTCGCTTTTATGTTTTGTTGTTTAATTTGCCTTTATATTGATTTTAATCCACATGATCATCTAAACATACAACATGTTTGTCCTCATCTTGGTGGACATTGGTTGGTTGCATGATTTTATAGAAACAAGTTTACTATCAACAAATTCGATACTCATAGTTGATTTCGAAATTGAGAAAGTCAAAAGGGATTTTGTCAAACAGACAACAACCAAACCAAAGAGCAGAAAACAAATGAAGGCCACCAATAGGTCTTCAACACAATCATTTTCTCCCACACCCGGAGACGGGCTTCAACTGTCCCCTTTGCAAACATGTGTATTAGTTCAGTGATAATGAACGTCATACGTAAAACATATAAACAAACTAAAATCAAATATACTTGCAAGACTATAAAAAGCCATGAAGAGGCTTTTATCTGACTTTGGACAGGAGCACAAATGCGACAAGGTTAAAAATCTCAACCTCAGCCAATGTAGAAAAAAGAAACACACAACAATACGCATAGTAAAACTCAGTTCAAAAGTCGATGCTAGAGTAGGTAAGTATGCGTAATCGCAGAGTATAAAGGCGCAGTAATTTAGAACTCTTGGTCAAAATTGCATGGGGTTAACCCTATATATATATTTATACTTACGTTTTGCAGAAAGAGATTGCAAAGTCTGAGGCACGGATTTCCAGATATAATGGTCATTGGGTAGAGGTTATGTACAAAGTCTGAGGCTCGGATTTCCAGATATCATGGTCAATAGGTAGAATTTCGTTGTGTACAAAGGCTGAGGCATGGATTTTCAGATAGCATGGTCATTATGTGGAAGTTTGTTACGTAGAAATTCTGAGGTACGGTATTTCAGATGTCATGGTCATTATTTAGAAGATTGTTGTGTACAAAGTCTGAGGCATGATTTTCCAGATATCATGGTTATTATAGGTAGAGATTGTGTACAAAGTCTGATGCACGCATTTTCAGATATCATGGTCAGTATATAGAAAATTGTTGTGTACAAAGTCTGAGGCATGGATTTCCAGATATCATGGTCATTATGTAGAGGTTTGTTGTGACCACATAATTGATATTCATGTCAACACCGAAGTCCTGACTACTGGGCTGGTGATACCCTCGGGGACGAAACGTCCACCAGCAGTGGCATCGACCCAGTGGTGCAAATAGTTATCAGAGGTACCAGGATTATAATTTAATACGCTAGACGCGCGTTTCGTCTACATAAGACTCATCAGTGACGCTCAGATCAAAATAATTGTAAAGCCAAACAAGTACAAAGTTGAAGAGCATTGAGGACCCAAAGTTCCAAAAATTTGTGCCAAATACGACTAAGGTAATCTATTCCTGGGATAAGAAAATCCTTAGTTTTTCGAAAAATTCAAAGTTTTGTAACAGGAAATTTATAAAAATAACCACATAATTGATATTCATGTCAACACCGAAGTGCTGACTACTGGGCTGGTGATACCCTCGGGGACGAAACGTCCACCAGCAGTGGCATCGACCCAGTGGTGTAAATAGTTATCAAAGGTACCAGGATTATAATTTAATACGCCAGACGCGCGTTTCGTCAACATAAGACTCACCAGTGACGCTTAGATCAAAATAGTTGTAAAGCCAAACAAGTACAAAGTCTGAGGCACGAATTTCCAGATGTCATGGCCATTATGTAGAGGTTTGTTGTGTACAAAGTCTGAGGCATGGATTTCAAGATGTCATGGTCGTTAGGTAGAAGATAGTTGAGTACAAAGTTTGAGGAACAGATTTCCAGATGTCATGGTCATTAGGTATAATTTTGTTGTGTACAAAGTCTGAGGCATGGATTTCCAGATGGCATGGTCATTAGGTATAATTTTGTGGTGTACAAAGTCTGAGACACGGATTGCCAGATGTCATGGTCATAAGGTAGAAGTTTGTTGTGTACAAAGTCTGAGGCACGGATTTCCAGATGTCATGGTCATAAGGTAAAAGTTTGTTGTGTTCAAAGTCTGAGGCATGATTTTCCAGATTGCATGATCATGAGGTAGAGGTTTGTTGTGTACAAAGTCTGAGGTATGCATTTCTAGATATCATTTGGTCATTAGGTAGACGATAGTTGTGCACAAAGTCTGAGGTACGGATTTCAAGATATCATGGTCATTAGGTAGAAGTTTGTCGAGTACAACGTTTGAGGCAAGGATTTCCATATACCATGGTCATTAGGTAGAAGTTTGTTGTGTACAAAATCTGAGGCACGGATTTCCAGATGTCATGGTCATGAGGTAGAGGTTTGTAGTGTACAAAGTCTGAGGCATGATTTTCAGGATGTCATGGTCATTAGGTAGAAGTTTGTTGGGTACAAAGTCTGAGGCACGGATTTCCATAAATATTGGTCATCAGCTAGAAGTTTGATGTGTACAACGTTTGAGGCAAGGATTTCCATATATAATGGTCATTAGGTAAAAGTTTGTTGTGTTCAAAGTCTGAGGCATGATTTTCCAGATGTCATGGTCATGAGGTTGAGGTTTGTTGTGTACAAAGTCTGAGGTATGGATTTATAGATATCATAGTCATTAGGTAAAAGATAGTTGTGTACAAAGTCTGAGGTACGGATTTCCAGATAGCATTGTCATTGGATAGAAGTTTGTCGTGTACAACGTTTGAGGCAAGGATTTCCATATATCATGGTCATTGGGTAAAAGTTTGTCGTGTACAAAGTCTGAGGCATGAATTTCAAGATGTAATGGTCATTAGGTAGAAGTTTGTCGTGTACAAAGTCTGAGGCATGATTTTCAGGATGTCATGGTCATTAGGTAGAAGTTTGTTGGGTTCAAAGTCTGAGGCACGGATTTCCAGAAATTTGATGTAGAAATTTGATGTGTACAACGTTTGAGGCATGATTTTCAAGATATCATGGTCATTAGGTAGAAGATTGTTGGTACAAAATCAGATGTACGGATTGCCATATATATTGGTCATTAGGTAGAAGATTATTGTACAACATTTGAGGCAAGGATTTCCAGATATCATGGTCATTAGGTAGAAGTTTGTTGTGTTCAAAGTCAGAGGCATGATTTTCCAGATGTTATGGTCATGACGTAGAGGGTTACAAAGTCTGAGGCATTGATTTCAAGATGTCATGGTCATTAGGTAGAAGTTTGATGTGTTCAAAGACAGAGGCATGAATATCCGGATGTTATGGTCATGAGGTTAAGGTTGTTGTGTACAACGTTTGAGGCATGGATTTCCAGATGGCATGGTCATTAGGTAGAAGTTTGATGTGTACAACGTTTGAGGCAAGGATTTCGAGATGTCATGGTCATTAGGTAAAAGTTTGTTTTGTTCAAAGTCTGAGGCATAATTTTCCAGATGCCATGAACATGAGGTAGAGGTTTGTTGTGTACAAAAAGTCAGAGGTACGGATTTCCATATGTCATGGTCATAAGGTAGAGGTTTGTTGTGTAAAAAGTCTGAGGCACAGATTTCCAGATGGCATATGGTCATTTGGTAGAAGATTGTTGTGTACATGTATAAGACATCTCCAGTTTGATTGAATGTTTTATTGGTGTAAAAAAATGAGGTATATATATTGGCCCCTGTCCAAGTAAAATGTTAAATAACAAAAATACTAAACTCCAAGTCAACTTCTAAACTGAAATTCCCTTATCAAACGAATCGAAAACAACTCATAAAATGATATTCCTGACTTGGTACAGGCATTCCCATTTGTGGCAGTATAAAATGGCCAATGTATTTTAAAAACCTGGTTTTGTAGCTCTAATGTAACTTAATATTTCACCTGAATAAATCTAAGTTCCATCTATCAAAACTGAAATATTTTCTAAGCACCATGTAAGATATAATATGCAAGCTTATACCAGGGGCGGATCCAGCCATTTAAAAAAAAGGGGGGTTCCCAACCCAGAGTAAAAGGGAGGGGTTCCAGCTATATGCTCCCATTCAAATGCATTGATCGGCCAAAAAAAGGGGGTTCCGGGGGTTGGATCCGCGCCTCTATACATCCTTTAATAATTCTTTAATACCCTTTTCGAACTAACATTCTGAACCTATACGATTGTAAATTGAAAATTAATTCATTAAAAGTAGTATAAGCAGTCTTTCAAACAAGTCTGTATCGCCTTCCTTAGTGGTCCGAATAATTGTGACAATGTCTTTCCAACTGGTCCGAGTTGTCTAAAAAAAGGTCTGAGTTTTTTTGGTCCGACCTTGTTTTGGTCCGAGTTGTCATCTATTCATCAATCACGTGATCGTAATATTTTTCGACAAGAAAAAGTAGTGTCATCATTTTTATATGCGTATTGCCTTGTACTGTATTAAACCAGCAGTTCAACAAGTGATGTGAGTTAATGATTAAAAGTGGGAATACTTTCACGAAAAGCTTTATCAAATACGCAGTTCTGGTACTTTATTGATTTAGGTAAATTTCAAAGCAAATGAAGTCTACTTTCGTTTTCAATATGGTTTATTGTTTTTTGTTGACATCCCATTTTGATGGTTAAAAAACGCATACATTGCTTAACCAGTTTAATATCATATATATAGACACGGGTCAAAATAGTCACAAATGTAAGGTAACCGAAAAAGGTGCCATTTAGATTATTCTACTTTCATTTTCAGTTTTTTTCTGAAGTTCTTGGAAATACTACTTTCATTTGATTAAACAATTTTCAGAAAATCTTCAAAGGTTTCACTATTTATGGGTATGTAATACTCAATCATGTTTGCAAATTAAATGTAAGGAAATATAGCCTGATTAGAGTTAGTCCAAATAATTATGACGTCTGGTAAGGCTTTTTTAAATTTTCGCTTTGACACCTTCCTGCTTTAATGTTAAGCATTTTGAGGAGAAATCAGCAAACATTTTAATTAAGCAGTAAATTCCCTATCAAAGTCCAACTGCAAATATGAGTTTGGCATAATGACGTCGATGTACATGATAAGGCTTCAAAAAAAAAAAAATATAGCCTTTCAAGACGTCATTATTATTTGGACTAGATTAGAGGTAGATATGACAAATACTCCTATCCCTATGGCTTCATTAATTACAAATAAATTGCAAACTTATGAAGCAAGTTGAACTAGAACATTAATCAATTGTTTAAAATACTTTTTAATTAAAACAATTGTATAGTCTATAGCTGACATGTATATGTAAGTGATAAATTTGTCCTGGTAAATTATGTCTGGGCGGACAATTATTACTAGTATAAAAAGTCCATGGTTACAGAATTTACTACTAATAGTATATTTAATCTGATGTTAGTAATCTATGTCCCCAGACTAATTTTCCTATAGGAAATCATGTCCTATAATTTTTTTATATGACAGTAAAACACACATTCAATAACTTATAAACAAGGGAAATTTAAATGTTATGTTTTAATATTGTTTCAGAGTGGCATATTTATATTTTTGATAAAATGAATGTCCCCAGACCTGGGACTAGTATAATAGTCCGAGCCCAGACTAATTTTTCTAGGAAATCATGTCCATGTCATTAATATTACTAGGTAAAGATGTCCATGTCCTTTATTTTAAAAGGAAAATTTTATAAACAATGGAAACTGAATATTTATGTTTTAATAATGTTAAAGTGTTGTGAATTAACAGTTTATAGAGTTCATGTCCCCAGACAAATTTTCCTACCGGACCAAACTTACTGTTACATATACATGTGTGTATAACTTTCTTAAATACTTTCTATTCATAGGCCAGCCTACTGACTACATAGCGAAATAAAGTTATTATCAAAATCAATATACGGAAGACAACTTGTGATTTACAAGTCACACAGATAAACAAAACAAAAAAGGCAACTGACAAGTAGAACCAAGCTTTTGGCCACTTCTTCCTACTCTCTCATTGAAATAGAAGTCATATTGCCCTCTACAAAAGCCTAGACAAGGCTCTGCAAAAGGGAGTGTTGTTTAGATGTTCCCAAAAGAAGAATGCATGTTTAAAAATGTGTCATTTAAGGATTATATACTGTATACATATTAACATTTTTTTTCTCTGATATCCTATCCTAAATGTACTACTTGTACATGTATGTTGATCACTATTAAGATTTACCAATAAAACTGCATTTGCCACTGTCAATTCACTACAGGCCATTAGCATCTCTTCATATAGAGAGCTGTCTTTAAAACTAATTTAATATAAAAAAAAATATAGATAGGTAAACATTTTTAATATGTACATTTTTTGTACCTTGTTGAAATGTGATACATGTTCATTCTAATAGGGAAAATTTATAAATGTTTATGATGTCTTCTTTAGTGTTTGTTGAGATTCTGAAAAAGTCTCTCTGACATTTTTTCTGTAGCATTTAATATAATGATAAGAAGATGTGGTATAATTGCCAATGAGACAATTATCCACCAGAGAGTTCTAATTATGAAATTGACCAGGAAAGCAGTATATTATCATGATTATTTTCATTGAAATTTCAATTTTAATTTTTGTTTTTCTTATTCTTATACAGAAATACATGTAGGACATGGAAGATGGTAATAGCAAGTTGTGCAACTAAATCTGATAATAATCAAAATGGAAGCAAAGGACTCTGAAAAAACCTCAACAGATGATGGCCACAGTAGTCAAGGCCTAAATCCAACAGATGATGGCCTCAGTAGTAATGGCCTAAATCCAACATCTGGTGACAGTGGTATCTCCAACAATGAAGATTTTTCTCTGGTATCCGGCGGAGGAACAAGTGATTTTTCCTTATTGGAAACCTCAGACACTAAAGAAAGTAAGGAAGATGAACCCAGTCAAACTGCTGCCGAGGATAATAAAGCCATACATAAGGAATTCAATAAGTCTAACTCTACTGAAAACATCTCGAGACACAATGGAGTTGAAGATACTCAAACTACTGAAAACATCTCTGAAGTAAAAGACAAGACCAGGAGAGAATCCACTCATTCTAGAGCATCAAGTGTAAACGACTTCAGTATACTTGATGCAGCAGATATTGAAGAAGAATCAGATGGAAAAATCATTGCAGAGGATTTGAAGATATCTCCTTTTAGTCAAAGCGAAAACAAAGATCATCGCCTTTTTAGTACAGGTCATTTAATATCTATGAATAGACCAACAGATAGTAATGGTCATGAACGTTCTGAACTAGGCTCTAGTTTTGCTGTTTTAGATACCGCTATTTGCAGTTCATCATTTGACAAAGAAATCGACAGGACAAAAATACAAATTTTACCACCGAAAAACAGTATTGATGCACATATTTCTACTTCTGTTGATAAAGATAGTTTTGCTGTTTTAGATGCCCCTATTAGCAGTTCTTACCCTTCATCATTTGACAAAGAAATAGACAGGACAAAAATACACATTTTACCACCAAATAACAGTGATGATGCACATAATTCTACTTCTGTTAATAAAGATGAACAGAAAATTCAAAAGAAAAAGATTATGCAGGGTGGCATTGTAGAAGTTAATGTACACCGTGAAGATTGGAAAACCAATGGAAAGCCAAACAGTATAGACACAACAGACAATGAAGCTCAGGAAGGTGGTAACAGAGGAGAATCGAAAGACACCATCGTTAAAGTACAATCAAATCTTAATTCTCATCCACAGGTTGATCCTACACTTCACAAAACTGGTAACAGCATCCCACTTGAAAATAAAGATACTCAAAATGCTCCAGATACCACAAATGTAGCAAGCATTGATAACAACTCAGAAATGAACAAAGCAGAGGCAGATGGAGAGAGTTTGACAACAGAAACTGAACTCTTAGATAAAGTTATGGACTTTGGAAATCTAAAGCAAAAACAGAATGATGTTGAAGAAATTGAATCCCAAGTAACTCAACAAAAAGTAGAAGTAGCATCAGATGCTTCAAAAAATGGTAGTACAGACAATGAGTCTGACTTCTCAGTGGTTGAAGAACCAGTAGATAATACAAGTAAAATATCCAGACACTTTGGGAAATCCGATATTGACAGTGATATACCAAGTAGCCATTACACAGGTCCACGTAGTCGCAGTAGCACCAACACAAGTTCTGAGAGTATTGAAATAAACATGAGTGAACCCGAGTTGTCTGACGATAGTAATGGCCATAATGAACAGAAATCCAGTTCTTATTCTGGAACTGAAACTTCTACAGCAAGTAATGGTCATTATGTTTCTAAGCTCTCCAGTGACTTGGAGTCTGAGCAGTCAGGTGTTTCAGGAAAGCCTGTAGGAACAGATAAACCAAATGCTAACACAAGGTACCGGAATAACCCTACAGAGAAAGATTCTTTTTCTGAAAGGCATAAACAGGAACAAGAAGCTGAGCCATCGTACAATAGTAAAGACAAAAACGCGATGGACAAGTCTTTTGACAACTGCAGCATTCCTTTTAAGGATGAAAGAGAGAAAGAAATTGAGAATGAGAAACCTGAAGAAAATGTAGCTGATTACAATGGAATTAATCATGCTCTTGATCTTTCAAAGGTATCAATGGATGAAAAGGAAGGCAATATTAAGTCTAGCTCTTTGAATACAAAGAAGACAGACGAGTTCTCCTTCGTACAATCAGATGTGGATGAAGATGGAGAAAGAAATAGTCATCCAGGTAATGGTGAGGCTACTGGTACAAGTACTGAACATGATACACAGTCAAACACAAAAGAGGGAACAGAAAATGAGCAGGGGAAGAAAACCTATGATGGTACTGTAACAGAATTGTCCTTTGTCAAGGTAGATGTGCCAGAGACAGATAATAAATGTGGCAAACCAGATGAAACCATCAATGAGAATTCGAAAGAAGAGATGCATTTTGATAAAGAGAAATTAGCAGTAAAGAGCAAGAATGAGAGATTCGGGGTTGATGTGGAAAATATTGGTCCAATGTCTGATGATGTGTTAGGAAAGAGAGGTAGTGTATATGGAGACAGCTATGGAAGTGGGTCCTCTGCTGGCTCCTCCTCTCCAGATGTGTGGCAACCAAGTGGTGGGGAAAAATTTTCTGCGGAAGAAGGTATGTAGCTATAGTCTATATTTACTGCCCAGATTATGTGACATATGGTATTAATATTTTATCCATCTACAATAAGCACAGCTGCCGTAATATTCTCAAACAACTAAAATGTTTTTGTCATAATTGTTGTCCATCTTATAAACATGTTTCTCAAAACAATGCCCTTACACAAGAATTGCATTTTCTAGCTCTAAATGTTGATCATGTTGATGAAATTACAAAGCATGAATCCAGTAGCTTTTTTCATAAATTTCAGCAATGCAGATTCCTGTATATAATCACTATATATGATAATATTCTGTTTCTTGAAACAACTCACTTGGTGCCATCAACAATAATATTCATTGCAAGAAATCCTATACTGGTTTATAAAGGTACACTGTCAATATAAAAAAAGAAGATGTGGTATGATTGATAATGAGACAACTCTTCACAAGAGACCAAATGACACAGAAATATACAACTATACATTGTAGGTCACAGTACTGCCTTCAACAATGAGCAAAGACCATACAGCATAGTCAGTTTTAAAAGGCCCCTAAATGACAATTTAAAATAATTTGAACAAAAAAACTAATGGCCTAATTTATGTACAAAAAATGAATATAAACTAATATGTAACACATAAACGAACAACAACCACTGAATTAAAGGCTCCTGACTTGGGACAGGCACATACATACAGAATGCGGTGGGGTAACTGGGGTTAAACATGTTAGCGGGATCCCCACCCCCTAACCTGGAACAGTTGTGTAACAGTGCAACATAAGAATATCTACAATAATGCACCAAATGAATCAGAAATTTATAAATTAGTTACTCACATCTTGGTGGAGAAAAACGATTTTCACTTCTATATTTGTGATATATGTCTTCCTTAAATGTATTTCAACATTATCATTTTAAATCTTAATTGTAATTATTAACAGAATAACAAATAGATCATCTTCTGTAAAATTGAAGCGATAAGCTAAAGGTGTCTTAAAATGCAGAACTGATTTAAAATATTTTTATCTTCAGAGGTGATATAGTATAAATTAGAAAAAGGATCATAAATGAAAACACGAAAACACAAAGAAATAGTGTTATGGGACAAGAGAACAAAGCAAAAAAAAATAGAAAAACTTCTCTGAATAGACTACTTTCACTTATTTTGCTTATACTAATTGTACAAAATATGAATATATAAAAAGTTGACATTTGACTGGTACCATGGATTACAGTGGTTCCATTGGTGTTTTAGATTTAGTTTTATGTCATCAACAAATCAGTAATGATACTTTGTTTTAATTTTGTTTTGTAGCTGCTGTTTATGAGAGTTTGAGGAGAACACATGGGATGAAGTTGTCAAGAAACTATCAGTGTTCTTCTAAACACAAATCACATGAAGCACAATTTGAAATCTTGGAAATACCAGTCAAAGATGATCTTGTTTCTGCAAAATGGAGATATGTTTTATCCAGGGAGGAAAAATTGACGACAATATTAAAAGAGCACTTTCCAGATACCAAATTTAATTACGATGAATCTTTCGAAAGGATTGAGTTAATTAAATACGAGATGACCAAAACTGTAGACGAGGCTCATCAATGGTCCAAAAATGTCATGAATGTGATTGAAAATCAAGTTAGAAAAATCAGTTGTTACCTGATTTGTTGTTTGGAGGAAGATTTAGAAATGATTATGTTACAGATGGAAACATTTCATTCATCACATAATTTAGATATTTGTATTGAACATAGTCTACATCCAGAAAGTAAAACAGATAGACTTATAGTGATTGGCCAGCCCACTGAAGTAGCTTCTGTTATACTGCAGTTAGATCCTAATATAGTCAAGATTTATGAAGCAGAAGAAAATAGTGTTGTTTTGATTAGTCTTCTTAACATACCATTAGATGAGGTTCAGCATGATGTCTTCAATAGATTTAAAGGTCCGAAGTCCATGAAGACAAAATTTCCAAATATTTATACAGAACTTAGCGAAAAATCCATACAAATTTTAATACAGGCCAAGGATGAGAACAATTTTAGTTCCTTTATGACTGAAAATTGGCTAAAATGTAAACACAGAACCAAAATCCATATGAAACCACAAGAATTTACTCTTTTATGCAAGACATCAGTAAAGGATTACATTGTGAATTGTAAGCTTAATACACTTGGCTTTGACTACAGATGGAGCTTTGTGCCAGATGACGGAGACATAATCCTGTTCACGGAAAATCTTGACCAGTTAGATGAAATAAGAGATGCTATTTTTGGTTCTTTTGGTGAATACAGAATTTATCTTGTAACAGATCCAAGTGTAGGGGACGTCAGGAAGATGGAAAAATGGACAGAAATAGTCGATGATGTCAAAACCCAATCAAAAGGTATGGCGGACATGACAATCAATGATATGCAGACATGTGTAACTATAGTTGGAACTGATGATCTCATGGAAGCATGGCTCAAGTTTGGTAATTTTACTTTCCATGAAAAGTACATAGACGAGAACATAAGACCCACTATTAAAGCTTCACCTGCTTTACTTGATGAACAAAAACCTGTCAAGAAATTTGTTCAGATTGATAGTGATAGGCTTGATGGATTTGATAAACAAACAATGGACGAAATACACAACATTGCAAACAATCTAAAAGTTGAACTAGTCCATACTGACAGAGGATTTGAGGTTAAGGGCCTAGATGACTCAAAGGTTAAAAACATGTGTGACCATCTTCTGGAATTCAACACAAGGGACCATGACAAACAAAACAGGGAAGCAGTCATAAAGAGATTTGTAGTGATGGATGTGTCCCACGTTGACAAAGTGTGTCAACAAAAAGAACAGTGTATGGTGAACTACAGTAAAGAATTAAACATTGAATACGACACAACCAATCTTGGATTTGAAGTTAAAGGTACAACAGAGGACGATGTCAAGAAATTTTGTGATTACTTATTGGAACTGAACAATGAAGTTATAAGAGATGAAAGGGAATTATCAGATAATGGAAATACATTGGACGTGGAAACAGAAGTCAAACTAGTGAAGAGATTTGTACAGATGAAAGATGAAGAAATTGACCACCTGTGTAACAATAAAATAACAGATATGAACAATTTTGGGAAGGAACTGAAAGTTAGTTTTGATCCAACAAATCTAGGCTTTGAAGTTAAAGGGAAGACTGAAGAAAATGTGAAGAGGTTCTGTGATTATTTGCTGGTATCCAAAAATCAGATACATAATCAAGATGGTGTAAACTCATCCGGTGAAACAACAAAGAAAACCATTGTAGATGAAACAACACATCATACAACAGAAGATTCAACAGCTCCTCCATCAAATATGGTTAAAACTTTTACACAGCTTGATGAAAGAGTCATACTGTACATTGAAAGGTTTCAATTGGTGGAAATTGAAGAAGTAGCAACCAACCTTGAGGTGACCTTCACCAGTAGTAAATTAGGATTTGAAATACATGGTGAAAAGAGAGCAAATGTACAATCATTACATGAATATTTAATAAATTTAAACTCATTAATAGAAGTAAAGAAAGTTGACAATGTACCAAAAATGTCCAATGAGGATGTGCAGAGAATTGAAGAGAAGTATAAATGTATGATTCAGACTCTAATGGACACAAGTAAGGATTCTATACCATTAGATGAAGTGGATGCAGCTGACTTTGCAGTATGGTGCATCAATGGTACAAAATTATCAGTTGCTGTTAGAGATGCTGAAAGTCTTACATGTGATATTATTGTCATACCTGTTGAAGACAAAACTAAAGGTAATACATTTTATGTTTGTTTGGGGGATATATATTGATTTATTCAAATAATATCAAGTATTGTGGGGTGATCTAGATTGCTTTATTGAGGTAGTTTCTAGTATTCTTGTAAAACTGTTTTATGATGCTCAAGAAATTTTATTAAATGATACAATATAAATTAGCTATAAATATACAATGGAAAGAAACCCCCATATGCCATGTCTACAAAGTGGTCAGTCAAAACTATCTAATAATTTTATAAATAAAAATAAGGATATATGGTATGATAGCCAATAATATGAGACAATTATCCAACAAAATATATAAAAAGGCTGACTATATGATACAGTTATAGGATTGTTCTGTTTATGATGTTTTACCACAGCTCAACATGTTACAATGAGTTTTATAATATAGAGTTGATGATCTTACAACAGGAAAGGTAAATTTACCTTGGTCAACATTTTTATTCATGAATAAATAGGGGAAAATTATAAACATGATAAAAAAGAGAAAGAAAAGAAAAGCATCTATCAATTCTAGATGTTTAGTGTTTTTTGTTTCTAAAGGAGTAGGTCCGGTAAGGACCGATTTTGGCCTCAAATTTCAGGTTCATCTGACGAAAGATTTTGACCACTTTTTAAACACTTAAGTGTCTATTTTATTTGAATTAATTAGTTTATGTGAAAGATTTTAACAGATTTAGTCATTAAAAACGATCCGATTCAAGCTCAAATATGAAAAATCTACCTAATATGCCGAAAAATGTCACTTTTCAGATGGTTTTTGGTAAAAATGAAAGTGGCCGCATCCGTGTTCATCCTCAACCTTTATATATGTTATGTATTATCATAAAATACAACTTACATTTCAATATTAAGGATGAACACGAATGCGGCCACTTTCGTTTTACACGAAAACCGTCTAAAATTTAACTAAAATGCTAGAATTATGAGGATTTCAGTAATTTAGCATGACTTAATGGTGCAAGTACCGGATATATGTGCATTGTATTGTCAAAAACAGCCCATATTTATGTAGCAGAAGCATTCTACTGTCCAATAAATAACTAAAGGTTTACATTTTAACAATTTTGTAAAACTGCTATATTTTGGGGCCAAAAAGGGGTCTTACTGAACCTACTCCTTTGTTTGTTTATTGTTGTTGTTTGGTTGTTCATTCAATGGCATATATACAATGTTTGCCACATATATTTTGTATATATGAACTCATTCAAAGGAAAGGTACAAAAGGAGTTTTATTGCCACGTTTTGTGTATATTACAATGTATCAAATATCATTGTTTATATTGAAGAAACCGAGAAGAAAATAGTCTTTCAAGAAAAGATCAATTTGGATGAGGTTCAGCTCTTTGCTCCTATGTGTGTTGATAACAATGGAAAAGAAAAGCATGAACTGACAAACCTGCTAACAGAATTGTTGATTGAACTTAACAATAATGAGTTCTCTGTTGTTGCTCTTCCATTAAGCAACTTTAACAGTTGGCCAGCCTCTAGTTTAACAAAGATAATAATGGAATCATTGAAGGACTTTTGCCATGATGTGAAACCTGCCCAGTGTAAAATACAAAGATTGACCCTGTACAGCAATGATAAAGCAGAGTGTGAGCAAGCTGCCAGTGCTATAGAGGATACACTGACTGGACTTGAGGGAGCTGGTCTCAATGTTGGTATGCACTTCAATGTTAAAATCAATTAAAAAGTAACCATGCTTGAAACTTAAATGTCAAAATATGTGTAACAAAAATCTGTATAAGTTTTGATTAAATGGTATTTTATGATTTTTTAACCCACTCAGGATAAATTGAATATGTTAAAGTTAGAGATAGTACATAATTATAAATGTCAAATGAAAAAAGCGTTAAATATGATACCATAAACCTTTTTTTTTTTACAAGGAATTTATTTACTAAACCTAGAGTATAGTAGAAAAATATATAAATTGTTGTGAATATGTCAATATTGGACCTTTTTGGGGTATGAATACCTCAACAAAGATAGCAAATAGCAAAACAAATTTTCAGTAAAACAATCAAAGATTATTTGTTTAACTATTTTTGTTGTAAATTGCTTAACTTGAATGTTATTGTATCCATTGAATAGTTTATGAATATTATTTCTTGAGATACAAATTTTTCATAACTGTTGCAATATTAAGCTGTCAAAAGTATTATCACTTGGGTAAACTTATTCATCGTTTTGCTTTAACAGAAACTATAAAGAAACCTGACACAGATTTATTAATGAAATATAATGCTTGTTCACGAGAAAGTAGTACTGAAACACAAACAGAGCCTGTACTTCAAAGAGAGATTACAGACAAGCCATCAGATCTTCCTGAAACTGTGGAGCCGAAACCTCAGACTCAGGAGCAGGAAATACCTATTGAGCCACAACAAAGTACAAATTATTCCTTTGTTTTGCCATCAACAGCAGAACCACCACAGGAGTTTAGTATACAACCAGAAGTTATTGTAATAAAGGGGGTGATAGCTCAGCAAGAGGTAAGCTTAAAAATATGTTTTATGCCCCCGCCATGGTGGAAGGGACATTCAGTTTTACCCTTGTTTCACTATATTTTTAGGCAGTTAAGCTGCCTTATGCGAGCACCCTGGTTTTATGTGCTACGCAATAAATGCTGAAATACGTGCCATTGTTATCATCTAGCTGGCTACTATATTATTTATAACTTATTGGACAGTTTTTTCATACTTTTCATTCTGGATTACAAAAAATATGACCAGAAAAACCTTAAATGATCGTCGATTTTCCCAAAAGTTTTGAAGTTGCACATAGGAAGTAGAGCACATTAGGAATCCTTATGTAGTTTATTATCCCCTGAGCTTTTGGCTAAGATGTCAAACAACAAATGTATGCAATATTTAATCGCCGAAAATCTCTAAAGACAAGTTGTTAAGATTTCCCAAATTGCAAAAGTCGTAGGAATATTGTTTGTCGTCAATACGTAGTCAACTACGTATATATACGTCAGTATAAGTTCAACTGATCACGCTGTTGGCTGCAATTTTGAATTAGAAGACGAAATTTTCGTATCTTTTCAATTTGGACGCAGGGGTTCAAATTAGCGGTGGTCCGAGGTCTGCGACCTTCCACTTTTGCAGTCGGACTTTCTACTTGGTTACTAGCTACGCCCGACATGCCTGACGGAAATTGAAAGAAAAACAATAACTTTGCAAACATTTTTACCAGTTTCCTAATAAACAATCTCAAACTTATTTTCATCATTACTATTCATGACAGCGATGTTCAATTTGTTCAACCGCTAGCTTTATACAGAAAATCGCCGATAAATAATGTGTAAATTTGAGCAATATCATATCTCACTATCTGTCAAAAACAACATTGAAAATAAAATGGCTGCCGCGAGAAGACATTACAATATCGGATCCGATTCCGGAAGCGGATAAGGGTAATCTCGGGTTTTGGCTTTCAACTAAAAAAATCCAGACAGGTGACAATGAATGGTAAATAAATATAAACACTAGAATTGAAAACCAAAAGAAAGAAAAAGCAGAAAATATTTTGTACACCAATTTTAATGTCAAAATCCAATGTGACAGCTGGGAACAGTTTATCTAACAATATATATGTTCCTGGTAACAGTATAAATTTTCTTTATCAGTGATAAATGTTGGTAATGCATGTTAAATGCTTTTCAAGTTAAAACATATTTCTGCAATTTCAAGGGGTATTTTTTTCTTCTCAATTTTGATAGGTCAGTTAAAATAGCTGGAAGTTTCTTATACAAAAACAAAAGATGTGGTATGATTGCCAATGAGACAACTATCCACAAGAGACCAAAATGACCAAAACTTGGTAACGGTCAAGATCCCCCACCCTAAACCATATATATTCATGTATGGGACAATATAACAAATCATATGAAATATAGGTGGAGGTCGTGGGAGAATTTATAACGGTCGAGATCCACAATCTTAAACAATATATATTTATGTATGGGACAATATTACAAATCAAATGAATTATAAGGGGTCCCTATGGTCACTGTACACCCTCCTGTTTAAGAACTTGGAAAAATTCCAGATCATCACCCCTTGACCATATATACTCATGTATAAGACTATATATATGATAAATCAAATGAAATATAGGGGAAGTCCCTGTGGTCACCCTACCCCTCATGTTAAAAAACTTTGAAACAGATGGGATCCCCAACTCTAAATTAAATGAAATATAGGGGGAGTCCCTGCAGTCACCCTACCCCTCCTGATTGAGAAATTGGAAACAGTCGAGCTCCCACCTTTAAATTAAACCATATATATTCATGTATGAGAACTAATCAAATGAAATATAGGGAGAGTCCTTAGGGTCACCCTACCCACTCCTGTTTGATAACTTAGAAACAGATGAGATCCCCACCCCTCAACCATATATATTTACGTATTGGACAATATAACAAATCAAATGAAATATAGGGGAAGTCACTGGGGCCCCACACCTCCTGTTTGAAAACTTGATAACGGTCGAGATCCCCACCCATAAACCATTTATATTCATGTATGGGACAATATAAAAAATCAAATGAAAAATAGGGGTAGTCCCTAGGATCACCCCACACCCTCTTATGTGTGTTTTGAGAACTTGTAAAAGATTGAGATACCAACGCCTAAACCATATTCATTCCTGTTTGTCATTTCAAAAAAGATTGAATGACATACAAGGTCAATCTCATAGGCGACACATATGCATATCACTTTGCTAGACCCTTACACCTGTCATTTTATTACAAACTTAGACATTATGGACTTGGGGTGAAGGTGGGAGTCATTTACATTTACTATGGACAGGTCAGTCAGACCTCACCGTTGATCCCTGTAGTAGTAAACATTTGTCTGATTTGTGTCTCATAACTTTTGTACTGTACAACACAAACTTAGTTTCTTTCCAGGGAAGCAAGTCTATTCATACTTTTACAAGCTCGTACTAAAGTCAACTTGAACTACTAACATGTACTAACAGTCAACTAATAAGAACAATTACGATCAACTAGAAGAACTGCAATCATTGCAAATTTGTACCACTGCTGACTCATGAAAGAGGCATGACCATTCATGGTCATGTGCGTTGCTATTGAAAACCTTGATAAAATATGAATTATTTGCCTTAATGATTAATTCATTAAATGAACATGTGACTTTTTCCCTTTGTAATACTGGTTATTTCAAGCATTTCTGTCATGTTTAATGTCTGTTCTTTTAAATCTTTAAAAAAAAGTTGAAGCAACATTGCCACAGTTTTCATAATTATGTTTGCCTACAGTGCTTACAGCGCTTTGATTTAGTTTTTAATTGCATAGGATATTTTCTTAATACATTGTATTTTTTTTTACCAGTTACTAAGGTGTAATCATGTAATGGGGACATGTCTTAAGACTTTTAAAACAATTGTTATTAACTGTTAAGATAACATTTTATGCATTAAATACTTCTATAATTTGTCAAGACTTTTAGATAATTTCAATAAAGCATTGATTGAGAATATCATGTTACAGTACCATTTAGCACAATCTATACAAACTATAAATTTTAATTTTACTTTTATCTGAACTTGAAAAGAAAGAAAATATTATCAATAATAATGGTTATTTTCTTGAGAATTATTCATTTGACTATTTTGTGTTAAAGATTCATACATGTTTATTATAAAACCAAAATATTTGAAAATTGTGAGGAAAATTGAACAGCCAAATAAATAATACATAATTTTGCCATTATTCAACAGGTTGATGCAATTGTAAATTCCACTTCTGGAGACTTTGAATTAAACAATGGAGCTGTTTCAAAGTCAATCCTTGAAGCTGCAGGATATGGTATCCAAAAAGAAGTGAGAAAATATGTGAAGGGGACTAAGGCTGGAGGTGTGATAGTGACAGGGGGATACAAACTAAAGTGTAAATCTGTCTTCCATGGAGCATTGGAAGGATTTGATAAACATCAAAGACTTTATGAACAGAGAAGTGTCAAGGTTTGTGACTGAACACTAAATTCTTCTTATATTAATTTTAGCTAAAAATATTGATATTTCTTTGAATACTTAAAAAAGATATTAAGAATATTTTTGACTACTAAATGATTGCTCCAATAAATAGTAACTTCACATGATTGTGTTTCCCTCTTTGTATTGCAGTCCATATAATTTACCCAATTGCAGTAAGTATTTTTACAAACCCATATTGTTCAATGAATTAGCAAACTGCTTTTAGAGAGCTGTTGTCAAGTTATTAATTGTAGTACTTTAAGATAATTCAATAAAACAAATTTACAATCTTTGACATTAACTCTCTAATGGCTGTATATTGAAAGGAGATGGGTTCACCAATTGATGATTTTGGTCCTCAAAATGGGAAAATTTATAACTGTGATGATGTTTCAGTTAACAGTGTTAAAAAAGATTATTATTGATGACGTCATTATTGTTGTATTTGTGATGTCATAAATGTAAATGAATTCACTAAAAACCTGATTTTTGAGCCTTATTTATGGGCATTATGTTTTCTGGTCTGAGTTTTCTGGTAATGTATCCATCCGTTTGTTTGTCTCTCTGTCCGTTCTTTCGTCCGTCTGTCACGCTTCAGGTTAAAGTTTTTGGTTGAGGTAGGTTAAATTCTTTGGTCCAGGTAGTTTTTGGAAAATGACGCAGTCATTGTTCCATAACTGCCGACCTGAACTTCATTACATTTCTCTGCCTACCGCGCATGGTTTCGTATTTACTATTTTCCATACAAACTGGAATCTGCTTGTGTTATCATTATGCATCATTGTGTAGTATTAAATCAGCCAGGACCCAGTTTACACTGGTTTCTGCTTGTATTCCACTACACTCGAACAAAGTGTTGTAGTTTGACGGGAACCAGTTTTAGAATTTGTAAACTACAAAACGTAATCGGTTATTGTTCATTCCGTTTTGGTGTTTCATACCGACTTATATGGTTTGAATAAGCTTAAGACCCTTCAAACATTAATGTGATAGGTATATTAAAGACTGTTTTACAAAAGGATTGAACTGTTTTACTTTCAAAGTCGTACTATAGGGATATCTGTCATATACGGATTTCCACTCTCTCTCACCGGTTAATTTCTTCTTTTACACGTGCTTTTGAAACTTCCTGTTTAAACATCGCAAGTTTTAAAATTGTTTTTGAGTGAATTAAACTTATTTTAACAATCATGAAGCGTTCCAGAATCATTTTAAAGCAGTTTCTTCTTCTCTTTGATGATGGAAAATAGGTTTTCTCAAGAAAATACCGCAAACGATCGCAGAGGAATTGAAACGTACAAGTCAAGTCGGCACCTGGTTAAATTGGCATCTAGTCAAATCGGCACCTATTCGACGTCAATTCGGCATCCAATAATATTTGTTATAATATTTTCTATTCAATTAATTAATTACTGTTACCAAGTACATAGTGAATATGTTGTTGTGTATTTTGGTAAACAACGAAACGAAAGTGAATATGTTAAGTGTATAAAGGTAAACAACGAAGCCCTTACCAAAGCTGTTGTTTTAACAATAAGACAATTTGTCTAATTGTATTATTAAAATAAAATGGAAAACTATGAGTCCCTTTCAATAAATCAAACTTTCATGCCAAATAATTAGCAAATTTAAGGTGGTTTTTTTTCAGTAAAGTTTAAACAGCAATTAACCAACAATCCTGTAAAATGCTCAACTGGTTAAAATAATGCAGAAAAATACCCAATATCTCATGTATTAGTCCAAATAATTATGACGTCTGTCAAGGCTATTTTATTATTTTTCTGGGACGCCTTCCTACGACGTTCGTAGGAAGGCGTCCTAGAAAAAAATTAACATAGCCTTGCGGTCATAGGAAGGTGTTCCAGAATAAAATTAAAAAAGCCTTGCCAGACGTAATAATTATTTGGACTACTCATATATATATATCATTAAAAATACACCAAAAAAGTCATTTAGTTGAGAAAAATAAATATATACAAAATGTACATGAACACCCAAAAATGTGAAAGTTAGTATTTAACTCTTTTTGCTTAAATACTGAAAAAAAATCTGGCAACCCCTTTGTTATTTTTACCCTATTGCTTAAAATACTGTTAAAAATATATATTTAACATGGGTGACGAATTGACTATATCAGGTGTCGATTTTAACCAGGTGCTGATATGTCCATGTGCCAATTTAACTAGGTGCCGGTTTGACTAGAATTCTTTGACAATTTTAATTCAAATTCAAGTTGAATAATTGGAAAATCATGGTTGTTGTTTTAAATTGCTTTGGTGTAAATACTGAATGTATTTATAGCTTGGTATGAGTAAAACATTGAAGATTTTAAAGGAAAAAACACAAAAGATAATTGTTTTTAACAGCTTGGTCCCTTTGATCTGAAACAACGAAACAATAAAACATAGAAACCAAAATATAGCAATCCACTAATATAACCAAAACATGATAAAATTTATTCAACACGCAGAAACAAACATAGTCAGAATCTCACTTCATTTTGAAACAAGTCAATGAAACAAGTTATAGCAATAACTAACCAAAACATAATTAAGAGTTATTCAACACAAAATAAAACGTTGACAAAATACCACTTTATTTAGAAAGGATTATTATTATTTTTAGCAATACCCTATCCAAAACATGATTAAGATTTATTCAACACAAAAACAAAATTGCTGTCTCACTTTATTTTGAGACAATGACAACAATTATACTTATAAGAAAACACTTGCTTACGGAGTTATTAAACACAAAACCAATTAAGATTGGGTGCGAACATGTAGGGTGTGAAAGTGAAAGGGGGTGAAAATGAGTGGGCGCAAACATGAATGGAAGCGAACGGACCCGGATTCAGACTATGTACCAGTGAGAAATATACAAGCCTTTCTACGGTATTTATTTGTACAATTCAGCTAGTCTTGACCTATTCATTTGTCTTAAAAACCAGCCAGTTGTCACCTTCACTTCACACACACACACACATATACGAATATCAATTATATGCTCACCATACATGTTGCATTGTTAAACTAATTACGGTATGTGAAAATCAAGACTTGCATAAAAACTATCCCAATATTAGAGACAGTGGCGTCATTTTTCTTCAGAGCTTTCAGCTCTTTGATTGATGAAGTTGAAGTCCAATCAACTTGAAACTTAGTACACATGTTTCTTACGATATGATCTTTCTAATTTAAATGCCAAATTAGAGATTTTACCCCATTTTCAGGGTCCACTGAACATAGAAAATGATACTGCGGAGGGGGCATCCGTGTACTTAGGACACATTCTTGTTTGGCAATACTTTTAAAAAAAAACATTAATGGCCATTTATTAGGGTTACTGCCTGTACTCCTTTTAAGTTATTTTATGCTCGTATTCTATGATACCAGTTGTTTTTATAAAAAAAAAAAATTCTTGAACAACATATATTAAGATGAATGATCTCAATACCATTAAAGACTGGAAACAGATTAGAAATGAAAAGTCTAGAATGAAAGGAATGTAATTATATGTGTAATAAAATTTCAGACATTCACTGCCAAGTTAATTCAACCAGTTGAAAAAACCTATGTGTCTATCAAACCTCCCATTAGCTGGTATAAGATACCATACATATAAATATATTTTATATCGGTTATTTTCAGATTTTAAAGGATTTTATCAAAGAATGCCTGATGCAAGCTCACAAGAGAAATTATACAACTATAGCATTCCCTGTCCTTGGTGCAGGTGCACTTGATTTTCCACCCGATGTTGTAGCCACAATGATGTCAGAGGTTACTGGTGAATTTAGAAAGAAGTGTATAGGTACAAAGCTGTCTCAAATTAAAGTTGTGGTGTACAGAGATGAAGGGATATACACAGTAAGATATACATAATTATTATTACTTTTAGATTTTAAGTGAATCAACTTTAAAGGTTTTAGATAGAAATTTCTAAAAAAAAAAAAAAAAGTGGTTCTATCAAAGAAAAATTGTATTATGCTATTTTTCTTTGTTATTTACATATATTTTGATTTATTTTAGGTTTTTAAGAAAGTAGTTGAGGCATACAGGAATGCTCTGTTGAAAGATCTTGGATTACCAACAAAACCAGAATTACCAGAATCAAGAGCACCTCAGGTTTCAGAAAAACCCTTACCAGTACCTGTTGTTGATAAGAAACCTCCATCAGAAATGACTCTTCCTGTAGAACATATACCTGAAAAAACTCTTATTGAACACCCTCCAGCACCAAAAGACATAAGAGATCTTTTCCAAGACATGCCTACACAAGGGCTGAGGATCAATCTTGGTCAGATTAACTTATCAGCAAAGTTGGGTGATGTTACTAAATTAACAGGGTTTGATTGTTTAATCTTACTCTGGCCTCAAGAAGAAATTACTGCTACACCACTTGGTAAGTTTTTATATCACAAAATGTTACATTTATAATTCATGATATATAATCCAGTAATTGAGGGTCTGGATGGATTTAATAGAATAAAGAAAAATGGGCCAAAAATAAAGAATAAAGAATATTAGTTTCAAAGATAAAGAAAAAATACAAGTGGCTGTACAATAAAAGAATTCAGAACTGAACCTGAGGGGATATGAAGTACTTGAGCTTGCTCACTAAAGGTCCTTTCACATTTTGTCAAATATTTTATATTGAGTTTTATCACAATGACAAATCATTTAAAAAATTAAGTCTGGGAGAATATGCATGATTCATTTATATAAGTTATAATTGACTTTGAACTAGCTTTCAGTAACCGTGAGTACTCTAATTTCAGTGATTTGTGTCTATTAATTTTATGTTTGTTGTTTTTGTGCCTTGAATGAATCTTTTGAGGTTAAGCAATTGCAACTGATTTTCAAATGATTTTACAGTTTGTTATAATGATTTTCTGTTACACCACTGTTTCTGGATAGAGGGAGGATTTTTATATTATACAAATATATCCGTTTTTAGTGAAGGAAATATACATTAAAGGGATTTCAAGCAAGAGAAAAAAATAAAATTTTAAAACACTATTTTCAAGAATTTTTCATTATGACAGTTGAGTATTTATGTCATGAATCAAATCAAAATGAAATAAATCTCTACCCTGAAAAATGTATCCCTAATCATGCACATGTGTTTACACTGTGTTCAGTGTGTTCCATAACATAATTATTCATTTAGTCAGTTGTTTTCAGCTTACTTGATAAATATTTGGCTTTTTTGACACTTTTATAGCAGGTTAGCAGGTAAAATCACTTTAAATTTCATCCTGTTTATACCCATTGCTAAAGTCATTCACAGCATGCATATAATTTATTTTCAATTCTCTGAGGCTGTGTCAGTAAGCAAAGCTTTTTAAATTTCTGGTTAAACATTGATAATTACCTTCAGGTTAAAAAAAAATCAGTACATGTAAGTGGAATTATGGTGCATTCTGTTGATGTATTCAGTCAGAATATCATATGATTTAAAGACACCCTTGCTAAAGATCGACACTGATGACATCACCTCAATACTGATTTATCACAGTAGGAATTTGATGTAAAATAAAAATATTTTATTTGTAACATGCTAAAATTTCAAATATATGCCCTATGTGATCCTTATTTGGATTTTTTTTTCAGACAAAGAAAATATACTGAAATCTGTTGGACCAACATCTTTCAAAAAATGGGAGACTGAAAGTAAGTGACCAAAATGAAGGAGAGAAGGCATGGAAGCATCTCTAAAAGAGTTGGTTAAACCATCGTTACTTTAATAATCATATTTGGTCAGAAAATTACATCCTTCTTATTCTAAAATCAGTATTGAAACAGTTGAATTGCTACATGTATTTTTATTTCACCTATTAAATCTAAAAAGGCACAATATGGGAAATGTGTGACATTGTTTTGGTAACTATAGTTGCAATCAATTATTGTATAGAATAATAAAGTATTTGTTTGTTTTAGAATCCTCATTAAGTGATAGCAAGGTGCTTGTGACCCCTGGTGGCTCATTGCCACAGAAAACCATTATACATGTTTATGTGGAGAACTCAGAACTACAGGAAGCCTTTATGTTAGGACTAACAAAAGCTGATGAGATGAGGATGTTAAATGTAGTCATTCCAGTCAGAACTACAGGTTTGTTATGTTACTGTCTCATAATCAGTTAAATAAAGTAAATATCTGACTCATAGTATGGGTAATGTTAATAAATGTGACTAATATTATGACTTACTTGACTTAGTCCTCTTCATTCCATGTACAACATCAGGCTGCCACAGTCCGAGAAACTATATTTTGGGCTATGCTTTTTGCTACTCCCTAGCTCCTTCAGCCAGGTTATGCCTTGAAGTGCTGGCTTTTCAGGCATTGCTTGAGGTCATTTATGTTTATTTATGGTGAAAACTATGCTATGATCTAGCTGTGCTGATACATTGGATCCTGCATGTAACTTTAAAAGACATATATGTCTAAACATTAAGTCAGGAGCAAAGTAATTATTTGCAGTCATATTATTTATACCAATAATTTTAATGAATTGCATTAATCACTTAACTATATCTTACAGACCAGCTTGCCCAGAACGTTCAGAGATTTTCTACCTGTATATACAGAGCTGTGGCAGATATGCGTCACAAAATCAACACAATTAGAGAGATCAGAGTGTGTATTGGTGGCAAACATTTATGTCAGCCAATCCTGGCTACTTTAGCTAAATTACAAGAGACTGGAGGGACAGAATTTGGTATGTTACAATCTTGATTTTATTATAAACAAAAGAGTTTATGTTTTCAGAGTAATACTACGGTAGCTACATTATTTTTTGTGTTTTCTGTGCCAAGTTTTGTGGGCAATTGCATTGAGATTTTCCTTATTTCTGCCCTTTTTCAATTTAAACATGTAAGTTGATCTGTTTCTTGCTTAACTTGGTATGGTGTTAGTGTTTATTAGTTATAGGCCTTGTGAGCATTAAGTTTACATGAAACTGATTAATTTCATAAGAATATTTCAGGAAGAAAAATCTATTGAATACACTGTCAAATTATACAATATAATAAAATTATAAATAATTGTCACTGGACTTTAAGCAAGCAAGAATCAATCAATCAAGTCTGCAAACAAGCCTATCTTTCGTTGAACATTTAAATTGGGGGGTTACATGTATCCACAAAATCCTAGAAATTTGTAGAACACAAATAATAATAAATTAAAAGTATCAGTATTTGTCAAACATTCAGCCTTGCTAAAGATGATGAAATGATAACTTAATTTAATTGTCAAGTTTTGTTTTCAAATTTATAGAAACCAACAGAGAAACTTGCAATGTAGAAATAACAGCACTGAAAGATGACATGGAAACAATTATAGCAGATATTTGTCCCAATGTTGTGGATCAGGAGGTAGGTACTTTACAGCTACAGCAAATATTCTCCAGGGCATGATAAATTTGATATGGGATTTTGAAATAAGATATTGGAAACAAGCTATAATTGTTCAGTTTCAGATCATAAAACACTTTTTTTAATTGTTTTTTTTATAGAAAATATAATAATGATATATTTGGTATTTAATTTATCTGATTTATCTCCCCTCAATTATTTTTTTTTTAATTTTAATTAAAACATGTTTTTTTCTGACAGTTTCAGTGAAAAAGGATTTACTGTAGAAATGAATAAGATAAGAAAAAATACATGTTATTGAAGATCATGCAAATGAACTGGAATTTTCTTTAAAAATTTGCTAAAGATAAGTTTTGATAATTTGCAGTCAATATTGCATTCACTATTTTTATTCTTACATGAATCCTTAAATGGATGCATTAGTTAAAAGATATTCTACCACTGCATTGAATTTGGTATGATAAATCTTCCCTCAGGATGGTTAAATTTTTAAATTTATATTCGTGGATACCAATTTTCTAAGGAAAACTTGCATGTTTGTTGAACATTTGATTTTGTTCAGTGGTACCCGTGAAATCCACGTGTATCCAACAAATGATAATGAATCTTCGGTATTCAGGTTTACTTTATCTGTCTTTTGAAATGACCTGCAAAAATGTTAAATGATTTCAACATATAACTTACTAGTAGCTATCGACTGTTACTAGTACTTCATACAAATATTGTAAAAAGGAACTGTAAAATAATGTAAATGATATATTATGCCCTTGATTTTCATTTTAAGTGCTTAGTTGGGTTCTAATAATATCCAGCCTAAATACATCCCCCTAAATTGACAACATTTTTACAAAAGCTATTCTTGATGGCAAAATTATGGATTCTTTGATGACCTGATATTGGCTGGTGGATACTTACTTTTTCAGGGCTTTAACAAATTGTAAATAGTTATGACCTACCTTAATATTGAATCAGTTTTTCAGTAGCACTAAGTAAAATCTTTAAATTTTTAAAAATAAATTCTTCTTACATTTCAAAAATGATCTTGCTTGTAGGATGTAAAGTTTATAGAAGAGGAGGAAATAAAGAATAAGACCTTAACAAAAGAGGATGTATTGCAAGTCTCAAATTTATCAAAACAGGTAACATTTTTTTAAGGAAATTGTTCATAGATACATATCATTTGTTTCTTTTGAAATATTGAGTTTAACTGTATGTATACAGGAAGGGTTAAAATGTTACTATCAGTAAAAAATAGGAAATATGGACGGTTGAAAAAGGTATATGTAGATGTGCTGAAGGTTTGTTTGGCCTTAAAATTGTCAAATTGTATTCAAAAGTTATGAAAGGAAATCAGTATATCTACAAATATCATTCATTTGCATAACTCTTTAACAAATAATTATTTTGGTTACCTTGATGATATGGCATTGACATTAGATAACAAATTTCAAAGAATTAGACAATTTTAAAAGTTTCGGTTAAATAATTTTGCATTCTTGACCATTAAAGGGAAAATTCGCGATTTTTTTCTTATGGTTTAAATATGTTCATAATGACATAATATATATATTCACAAAGTTTTATCGCTAAATGTGCAGTAATAAAGGAGAAATTCAATAATTAATGAAAAAATATTAACTACTTCCTGTAGGTCGTGACGTTTTCTCCTGGTTTTTGCATGCCGGGATTTAAAATACAATCATTAAAAGTCTTGGTTTTTAATCATATTTTAACGTAATCGTAAGCGCGCCGCTGACTTATGCTTTATCTAATAACCAGCCGATAATAAGAAGATAAAACGCACAGACGTGCAATTGTACACATTCATGAAATAAATTTTCTATGTTAAACGTATATATTCGAATTATTTTTTTAGACAACACAAAAAGTTATAAAATTATTTTTAATTAATGCATTTTCGGACTGATAAGGTGAACAAATTAAAGTACAATAATCTGTAAAGACAATATGTTGGTGTACTCTTATTGACCTTTTACTATCTCTGCTATGACTAGGTTTATACGATGTGTGTATTCACGGTTCTGTGGCAATACTCGTAGATGGCTTGTTTAAAGGTAAATTGTTATTTGCACTTCGGTATTTAACCACGCCTCTAGGGCACACCTTGCCAGGTGTGACTGTCTATTCGGATCAGTGGATTATAAAAAGCATTTTAATACACACATTAAAAATACAAGTGACAAATAAAAATAGATCGCCGTGGAATTATTTAATTATATTTGGTGCTATTATTTATTTGAATTAAAATAAATTAATTTACTAAGAAATAAACAGTTTTCGGTTAAAGACGGGAAACTTAATTCATGTGTCAGAATAAAATGATATACACCTCTTGTCCTTGATTTAAGTCTCATAAAAAAGGGGAACTTAGAAATTAGAAATAGCTTTACCAAATCATTTTTATTGTCTTTATTAGGCAAAAAAATGTACGAGAACACTTACATTTAGACTTTTGAAACCCATGTATTAATTAATATCTGAAACTATCTGAAGATAACTCTACCGAAGCGGAATATAATTGTACGAATAAAGAAAAAAAATGTTTTTAAATCTTCGCACATTTATGATTAATTATTGTTATCTATTGTTCATTTAATTATACTTAATATGTCTACCGCTCGGCATTAAATCTTGGTGTGGTAGGAAGGGATTATTACAAGACAAGACAAGACAAGACAAATACTTTATTAAAGTCTCACCACTTGTTACATATAAAATATACAGCTTTTTAAAACACAAATTAACAACAAGAGCCACTCTATAAAGAGTTATGAGAGACTATAAAACATTTTTTAAAAATTATAATACAAATACAACTTAAGTCAACTATCACGAATATAAAATACATTTTCGCTTTATTAAAATTTCATAGCAGATTTTGGCAGTATAAAATACCATATTTTCATTTGTAAAAAGAAATATAAATTTCTCATTATCAGACATATGTAAAAAATTCTCATCAACAATACTAGCATGGTTAAAAATAACATTACGAATCTCTGAATATACAGGACAGTTTAACAAAACATGTTTTTCATCTTCAACGTCATCAGTACAGTTAAAACATAATCTATTTTCAATATCAATATTCTCATAACGACCAGTTTCAATTCTGATGGGTGCTACGTACACCGCATCTAAATTTTGCTAAAGCACTCCTGTATCTACCTGGTATATTAAAAATTAAATAATTTTCTACGCCATATACATTTTTAAACATTCTATATGTACGTAATTTATTTTTATCATCTGACATAATCTTGCCATACCATTCTCCCTTAAATTTTTCAAAACATACATTTTCAATATTCTTAACTAAATCCTTGTTCAAAATAGCACCATTGCACAAATATTCCATATTAAGTTCTTTAAACTTATTTTTTACTCTAAAATGCCAATTTTTGACTTTTTTACATGTGTTACCCCATATAAACACTTTTTTATTTACTCTATCTTCATTCATTTTATTAAAACGTGTCCAGTTTCTAAAAACACTAGTCCACTGTTTGATTTTACATGGCATCCAGCCCATGTCACCATACAAAGACATATTAGGCGTGTATTTTCCTACACCCATGAAAAAACGCATGGCTCTATTTTTAATACTATTTATACATGAAAAATCACGTGTTCCCCATATAGAGGCACCATAATCTATTACAGACCATACAAGTGTATCAAATAATTTTGTAAATGTACAATATTGAAATCCACCATTAGCTTTACATTTGGATATTAACAGACCCAACGATCTACTGGCGGCTTTAGCAACTGCTTTTGCAATATTATCATAGCTTAAATGCTCAGTAAACAATAAACCTAAATATGTGTATTGGGAAACAATATCTACATTGTTACCATTAAACAAAAATGAAAAATTTGATTTAGATACAGACTGTGTTCTAAAATGTACTATTTTAGATTTTTCTAAGTTAACAGTTAGGTCATTAGTACAACACCATATATTCAAAACATCTAATATTTTTTGTAAATCACTCTCATTCTCAGTGATAAAAACAAGATCATCTGCATATAACAACATGCTAACTTTATCATTTTCAATGTCTATACCTATGTTCAATTTCTTGACCTCATCAACAAGATCATTAATATAAATATTAAATAATAAAGGCGAAAGGATACACCCTTGTTTTAGACCACAATTTACGTCAAACCAATCGGTTAAGTTACCATTTACTTTAACACAAGCCTGTACATTGTTATAAAGAGAATAAAGTGATTTTAACATTTTTGAACTAATACCAAGTGTTTTTAATTTACAAAATAATAAATTTCTATTTATCCAATCGTAAGCTTTTTTGAAGTCAATGAATGCCACATATGTTGATTGTTTACGAAGTTTTCTAGTTTCTATAATAGTAGCCAATGTACTTAAATGGTCAACAGTACTACGTCCTTTTCTAAAACCATTTTGCTCGTCACATAAGAAGTCAATATCCTCAAGCTTATATGTTAGTCGAGAGTTCAATACTCCACAATACAATTTGTAGGAAACTGGTGCCAAAGTTATACCACGGTACGACAAGGGATCTCTCGGATCTGATGTTGAGCTTTTTGGAATAGGCGTTATAATCCCTTTTGACCACATTGCTGGAACTTTACCAGAGTCAAAACAAATATTGAATACTCTAGTTAGTGCATTTAACATAGTTTGGTTCTTATACAATTCAACTGGTATTTCGTCATATCCTGGTGATTTACCATTTTTGGAACTTTTTAAAACATTAAATACTTCTTCCACAGATATTTCACAATCTAACATATCATCATATATAACATCTACATCATTTTCACATATATTTACATCACTATCATCATTTCTATTAAACATATTAGAGAAATCACACTTCCATTTATTTAAAACTTCATCTTTATCACTAGAAATTTGACCATTATCTAATTTTACTTCCATAGGAATATAATTTTGGCGCTCACTACCTACACCAATTTTTCCAATTTTTCGCCAAAACTCTTTTGGGTTTCCACACGAATTACTCAATTCTTCCTGCATGGAGTACCAATATTGGCGTTTTGCCTTTTGAACCGCTTTATCAAATAGTTTCCTTTTATTCACAAATACTTGTCGAAAAAACTTTTTCTGATTTTGAATTTTACACTTAATCCATATTTTTTCGGATGCACAAACGTCGTTCCATAATTCAGTTAACTCAAGGTTTCTTACATCTCCTTCTTTTGTTATTTACGCCGTCGGATAAGACAATCACTTTAGATGATAATTTTGTAGACATTTCCGTTTTAATAACATTCACAAATGCATCATACATATTGTTAATCTTGTCTTGCGTTACATTTGAAAATTCCAAATTTTGAATAATAATATCAATATCATTCAGAGCAGATTCCGAACTGAGCCAGTCTTCTGGTATATTTTTGATGTCATATTTGGTTTTAGTTGTACGATTGTTTTTTGGTTGCGCAGAATTTTTATTACTTTGACTAAATTTCAACGTTATTTCCCAAGTCAGTAGAGAATGATCTGGAATTATTTTCTGAAGATCAAATTTACCATTAGCACATATTTGCTCTATAATTAAACTAGTTCTTGTAACTTTAAATTTATTGAAAATATCCAGCATTTCGTACGGTACTACGCAGTAATCCACAACGCTCAGACCGCGGGTAGATACATAGGTGTAGTCATTTAATAGGGTATTTCTTCCATTTAAAATACAACAGCTAATATCTGTAAGAAATTCACAAAAGACCTTCCCATAACTGTTACACTGAATGGATATATAGATTATATTATTTGGATGAGGATTTGAGCTAGCCTACAAAAAACACATTAATTAGTTAACATACATTCGAGACCAAAGGATATTAACTTTGCTAATTCAATTAAATTTTAATCACATATATTTCTCTCATGATTTGTGCGTGCTTGTTTCTATAGGACAGTGTATATATTGTCCCAAAATTAATCATAAAATCGTAAAATAACTAAAAATGTCTTGTTCGGAGGTTGATAGTAAAAAAAAAAAGAGGTTGATAGTACTAACAGTGGTTCCAGTCCGGTCAAGAGAGGCAGATTTTGACGAGTATGGCCAATTTGGGTACGCACTAGAGCCAGAGTATACCGAAGAAGAGCTCCATAAAATGGAAGCTGCAGAACTTAGTTCCCGAAATCAAGATATCCTTAGCAACCCTCGCCAGTTTAACACAGCCGGATTGGTGTTCGTGTACTAAATGCATAGTTATGCCGTTATTGACGGAATGTCTTTGTTGCCCCGAATTTACTCTCTTTGATGGTAATATTGAATTGGGTGAATGCATTAGTGACAATATCGATTTCAGAACAGTTTGTCTGAACCCGGTTGTTCTTGAAACATGCTGTATAAGTTTTCCGAGGTACAAGCGCCATAGAGGGAGAGCTCCAGACGTACTAACTCACAGCCATGTTCACATTTAGTTGAATTATACAATATATTATTAATTTTGTTCACTGTTGAAGGCCATACCGTGACTTATATAGCTGCTTAAGTCCACTTCATTTGGGTAAGTGTCTCCCAAGTAAACAAAACCACAACTTCTTATTTAATCAAATGACTTATCTTTTTGCGAAAGTTTGGTATGCAAAAGTGCAATGATATAAATGGGTGTCTTGCAATATCGAAGTGATAATCTATTTGTCAGATCTCTTATATCTTTTGACGAAATCAAACCATCATGGTATATTCTGCATTTGTATAGAACGAAGTGTACTAAATGATATTCATATTATATATGTTAGATGAATGAACAAATATTAAACCTATCTTTTTATTGTTTTCCGCCCATGTCTGCTCATCGCCAGAAATAAAGTTTGTCGCACGAAAAAATGGTATTAATTCCAGAGTCAAAATTTAAAGAACTTATTTTCCATTTTTTCTGGTATTGTACGAAAGAGAATTGACCTAACAAAAGAATTGCTATCTTAGGCTGTTAGTAACACATGTAGAGCAGTGGGTCGTTGTTGGACATATAAATCTTAGAAAGTGTATAATCTGTTAAATTTGCAGGTCACTGAAAGGGGAAGTTCCATACGGAAGTAGGTGTTGAGGATGATTTTTTTTTTATCCAGTGACACATATTACATGCGTATTCTTGAACGTTTGATACATCATTTACTCTCAAATTGCAAAAACGAAAACTTCCAATTGTATTTATAGTATTTGTATTTTTATCCATCTGATGAGTTAACTAAAGCCTTTTTCAACTGATTTGTATAGTTCGTTCTTCTTCTTCTTCTTTTGGTATACAATAGTCTATCGAATTCGTTGATTACATACTGTTGGCATACGTGGACTAGTCTATTTACAACACTTTTACCCCAATTTACACAAAATGTATGTTTCTTTCTTATGTTCAATGTATACATGTATATAATTTAAATTGCGCTATAGTTCCGTAACTTTCTATCCAGGCGTATAAACGAATCGTCGGCAAATGCGTACATTTTTTAAAATCAATATTTCTGGTATGTTCCAATCTGTCCTTTACTATTGACAACGAGTTTATATTACATTTTCCTAAATTCACCCTTGGAAAAAATATGTTAATAGATTTTTATTTCTTCAAATCTTTTTTTTTTATGTATTATAAATTATATTTTTATATATAAATAATATTCTTTACACCAGAAATGTTATTTATAAACAAGCGTATGAGTTAAGTAATGACTAGTATATTATATCACTTTCGGACACGCAAGACAGAGATGTATATTATAAACCTGATAGTTCAAAACGGAAAGTTATAAGTTATCGGCCATGTACACCGATCAATACCTACAGAAGTGAAACGATGCATGGACTTGCAAGCCCGACAGGAAATCGCTTGAATACCTGGACGTGTCACCTCACACCCCTCACAATACCTTTGAGAGTAATACCTTAAGCCATGCTGGTGATCAGATGAGGGAAGATCCGAATTTATTTGAATAAAGTTTATTACTTTAAAGAATTATGAACGAATTACATTTTCGAAAACAATTTTCACGGAACACTTATTTATGATTTGAACTTTGACTTTTTAATCAATTCCAATATTAACAGTTTAAAAATAACAGACTATGGTTATTTAAAAAAAAAATAGGAACATTTTCCGTATCAAGTTAGTTAGTCAGATAAAACAACCGTACGATTGACAAGATATCGACACGCAATTACGACTACATCGGTTACTGTAGTTTTGGTCCTTTGTGGTTTATAGACATATTGTGATTTTTTATCGTAGAAGATGACAAAATGGCGGAACGCAGAGAATTGATACTCAAAATTTTAAATCGATGGTGATCTCTTATCTAGCGGAATAAAACTTTAATATCTATAAATTTGAGAATTTTTATACAGAATGGACATAATATCAATTTTTGATTTTTTTGCGAAGTTTCCCTTTAAACAAGTTGATTTCTGATAATTTTTAACGAATAATAATGAATCCACAGTAGATGTCATTTTTCAATAAAATAATTAACCCAATTGGAATTAACATTTTTTAAATACAAGTTTTATGTCAAAACTTCGTTTCCAATTATGTTATTATTATTTTTCTGTTTATATTTTCATTAAACAGTATCTGTTAAACGTGACTGCAGAAATAAGTCCAGATGTGATTCAGACATTACGTAACAAAGGCCAGTTAGAGTCAATGAAAAAGGAACTAGAAGGGATATCAGGACAGGTCAAGGTCATTGAAAGAGAAGGGAAATGGATCATTTATGGATCATCATTTTCTCATATACAAATATGCCAGAAGTGTCTTCAAGACTTCTTTGAGAAAGATATGGCTACAGAACCATCAGAATCCATAACAGGACCAATATATGTAAAGGTTGACTTAACAAGAGACTTGTTTGACGCTTTACTATTTCTTGAAAAAAGAAAGTTATCACAAATAATAGGAATTGCAGCAATAAATTTTCAACAAGATTCCAAATGCATAGAAATTATTGGAGATGCTTTGCCTGTTAATACTGAGGCTCAGATTCAAAAATTGATAAGCAATTTCCAGTCCAGTATGGTCATGGATGCTGTTGTTATACAATATAGACAAGTACAAGAATCTTCTCCAAGAAATTTTCTTATGAAACTACAGACAGAGCATCCTGATGTCTATGTTTACAGTGACGAAGGGAAAGGGGCTGAATCTTCATTTTCTGTTTACCTTATTAGTATGAATCGGGATGATTTAGCCAGTGCTAAGACAGGAATTCAGACAGAATTTTTAAGATCATCTAAAAGAACAGGAAGATTTTCACAGTCTCAGAGTACTAGCAATTCAAAATATGACAATTCACAAAGGTTTGGTCGTAGTATTTCTGTTCAGAATAGAATTCCAACACGGAAAACATATAAGACAGCAGAAGGACTTATAATTCATGTCTATATGGGCAGCATTCTTAAACTTGATGTTGACTGTATTGTAAATGCAGCCAACAGCCATTTAATGCATGGAGGAGGAATTGCAGCTGTTATAGCAGATGCTGCAGGAAAAGCCTTTAATAAAGAAAGTTACGATTATGTTAAAAGTAATGGAGAAGTAAAAACAGGAACTTGTTGTGTAACCAAAGCTGGAAACCTCCCTTACAAACATGTCATCCATGGAGTTGGTCCACATTGGTCTAAAAAAAAAGCTGCTGAATGCTCTGACTTGTTGCAGAAAACCATTGAGCAGTGTATACAAACAGCTAATGCTCATCACATGACATCTGTAGCCATACCGTCTATCAGTGCTGGTGATTATGAAACTAAAGATAAATATAGATAAGAAGATGTGGTATGAGTGCCAATGAGACAACTCTCCATCCAAGTCACAATGTATCTAAAGTAAACACTAATAGGTGATATATGATATATATTGTTACTGGTAATACAAATAAGTAGTACATGCATGCTTGTTGATTGTATTACGTTATTGAAATGATTTTGAAGTGTATGCATCTTTCCTCAATCCTTATGTTTAACATTTTTGATGTTCATTTTGAGCTCAAATACGAACTTCGAAAAATTAAAATCGGAAAAAACTGTGTTTAATGGAGGGGTGGGCTTGTCTAGATCTTTGAGGTCTGACACAAGAAGTTCTGAAGCTTAAAATTTTATAAATGGTGTAATCCTGAGGACATATAACTACTGATCATGTTTATTATTGAAATACGCATTGGCACCAACTATTTACGGTTGCAGATCCAGTTGACATCAAAATTGAGTTTTTTGGTGCAAATGACCTTCTTTATTTTGGTGTACCCAGATCAGTTTCACTCAGGCCTAAGAAGTGTTGTGATTAATGGGTTCACTGGGGTCCACTCTACATGCAGACTACAGTTGTATATATTTTTTAGCATCTCTCAGTCTTCCAGGTCAAGAAAAAGAAGAAAAAATGTCAAAACTGATGCTTTCTGCATTACTTTTAAACATGATTCTAAATGCTTTGTTAGTCACTTTCCATTGCTCATCCTTTTATCTTTAAGTCCATATTATACTGTTATATTTGTAGGTCTATATGGAATGCCTGTAGAACTATGTACTGAGTCTTATGCTGTAGGTGTGATAACAGTCAGTGCTAACCGAACTGGTCGCTGGTCCCTGAGAGAGGTCCATTTTGTTGACAACAAACCAGAAATGGTATTCATGGTTCAGAAAGCTTTTTCTGATTTCTTTGAAAGTTCTGAAATAAGACGACAAAGAAGTGTTGAAGAACGTCTGCAAACTTCTGTTGAACAGTTTAAAGGAGATACAACTATTATTGAAAAACTGAACAAAAATAAATCTTTGACAAATGCTGAAGAAATCATTCAGAGCAAACCCACTGAAAAGTTAAATTCGAAAACTGAAAGTATCAATTTGACCATTAACAAAAGTCCAGTTGACAGTTACACCCTTCCAAAAAGTTCTGACCTATCTGCATCATGGAAAATTACTATCAAGACAAATTTAATAGAAATTGAAACAGGTCCAAGCATGAAAGTATATGTATATGAAGGTGACTTTGGAAAACAGATTATGGAATCAATAGCAGTCGGTCAGGATATAGATTATTGTAACAGGAGTCATGTTGTACAGTCCTTAAGAGATAGGGCAAATGTTAAAGCAAATTTGGACCAGCTGAAATTGCAATTACCAAAGCCAACAGTTGGAACTGTTGCAATGTTTGAGGCAGATACAGATATTTACCTACAAAAATATTGTGTAGTCTTTACACCACAATATCAAAGGCAGGGAACACCAGATGAAGATAAGAGGTTCAATGATAACTTGTATGGCTGTTATTTAAAGATTTTTCAGGAGGTTGCCAACACAAAAGACACAGAGTTTCTTGCAGTCTCATTTCTAAAAACAGGTATAATTGTTTCAGGATAGAATAAAGAAAAATGGACAAAACAAAAATCTGTTGTTTCTATGTTCCAAGACGGAAGGTTGAATTTTAATGCAAAGTAGAGAATTTTGAAGCTAGTTGGTGACAGTAGAATGTTGGCAATGGTGTAAATTTATTGCATAAAGATGTTAAGAAGTAATATAGTGTTTATTGAATTGTTGGTGTCTGTCTAGAATTCTAGAATCACTTGACCTCTTTTCATGATTAAGTTTGAAGTTAGTTTTCCCAATTACTGTTGTGACTATAATTGGTTGATTGAATTATTGCAAGGTAAACATGCTGTCTGACAAGCGTCATTTGACCTTGACCTGTATTTGTTAAGAAACTCCTTACAATTTAATTAAAGTCTGATGTTATTTGTCTTTTCATTATGAATTATGAATACTGTTAAGAGATTGTTTACACATATATTGGTATTTTGTTCAAAGAAAATTAATGCAATTGTTCATTTTGCAAAAGTTTTTGAAAATTATCAAGGTTGGTGATAAAAAAATTAGGTGAATTGGCTAACCATGGTAACCCTTTTGAAAGTTCTCAGTACAAATGTACTTGGTCATCTGTGTGATATAACATTAAGGTGTGCATGTCTCTCAAACAAAACTTAAGGTCACTAGACCTTGACCTTTTTCATGGTTCAGTGATCAGCTGTAAGTTTAAAAGTTTAGGTAAGGGATCTTTAGTTACTTTTTGTTTGTCAAATAAGTGAAAAGTGTATGTGACCATCAGACATGGACCTTGACCTAATTTTTAGTGGTTCTTCATTAAAAAAAGTAATTTGAAAACATAATATTATTTATGTCAAAGGCTTTCACCATAGTATTTTGTTATAATAAAGCAAGCAGCTGAGACATTTTAACTTGTACACTCTTGTTAGCAAATGTATCTTTATAAATATATGTTTCATTTTAGGTAATAGAGGGACATCATTTGAAGAAGGTGTTAAAGTGTTCCTTCATGCAGTCAATACATTTACTACCAGTAAAAACCCAGAATGTAGGCTAAAACAAATCCATCTTATTGTAAATAGACCAACAAATGCACTTATGAGTATCAAAAAAGTTTTAGAACACAAGTTTAAAGACAGAGGTCATTTAATACACATTGATGAAAAAGCTGATAAAAGTAAGTTGACAAGGATTGGATGTAAAAAAATAAGTGATACACCATTGAAAGAGGAGATGCCTTCAGATGATAAGAACATGGTGAAAGAATCTGAAAACAAGGGAGATAAACCAGAGGAGAAACCACAACCTGATGATTGTGCAATCTGCCTGGAAGAACTTCAAGATGATACCAAGAAAACATTACACAAATGTAAACATGTGTTTTGTAAAGCGTGTATAGATGAGTGTTTCAGACATAGACCAGTTTGTCCAACATGTGGGATGGTGTATGGTATTGTCATAGGAACCCAGCCAACTGGAACGATGAAAGTTGAACATAGACCACAGTTACATTTACAAGGACATAAAAAACCAGGCTGTTGGGTGATAACTTACACATTTTATAGTGGTAAACAAACTGTAAGTGAATGAACCATCATATATTTAGTAACATAAATTTGAAAGGCGTAAGAACTAGTAAGAGTTTGTCAATTAAAATGATTCCATAGAAAACAAAAAATGAGAATTTTCAGCAGTGCAATCAACTGTTTTTTTTAAATAAATGTCTTTAGTTCCGATGCAAAGACCTTATAAGTGAATCAATATTAAAGCCAAAATATGCAATCTTTAATGACCTGACAACAGTATTGTAAGTACATGTATATCCCTTTTTAACAAGTCTGTTAAAAGCTTTTGAAGTGAATGCTGTCATTTTTGACTTTGTAAAGAATATTACTATAAAAAATTTGATATGTAATACCTGAACGTATCTGCATGTTGAATTATATTTACGAATGATATCCTTGTACCAATGATAAAATTAAGTAAATGTTTAGACTAGTTTGTAATATTGAAAACCCTGGTGTAATAATTTTTCAGCAATACACAATTTTCTCCTACTAAAATTCTATACTTTGTTACATACACGAGCGAATCTTACAAGTTGAGATATATAAACACTATAAGATGGTGACAAGGGAATGTTACCATCTAAAAATGAATAATTAACGATAGGAAATGAAAAATCATCTCTTTTATCATAAATTTTGGTATTAAGTTGCCCATTAATGATATAGATATCAAGATCGAGGAAAGGGCAGTGGTCATTATTAGTATTAGCTTCATTTAAAGTAAGTTCAACAGGATAAATTTCTTTAGTATACATATTGAAGTTGTCATTATTGAGAGCCAATATATATCATCCAAATATCTAAAAATATTGTATTTTAGTCATAAATTGTAACTCTTAACAGTACAGAAACAGGTCTGCAATAAGTGGTACACAGTTAGTCCCCATTGGAATTCTGATAACTTAACGATATAAAGAATCTCCAAATCAAACAAAAATGTTATCTAATAAAAAATCAAGGGTAGATATAGAATCAAAGCATGTCCAATTGACATAGTTCATTTTTTTGTTGCTACCAAAAAATGACCTAAAAGAGGTCAAACATGTGTATTTGCATTCTGACTTTTTAAATGCCCATTTAATTAGGTGTGTGATTTTTTTCTTAATAAGAATATGAGGCAAAGTGGTACATAGGGTAGAAAAATCTAAACTTTGAACCGATTCATAATCATCAATATAAGCATGCAATTGATCAAGTACTTTCAACGAATTTTTGACACTCCAAAAGTAATTTATTCCATTATTTTCAAAGGCCTTATTTCAACAATTTATTATTAGGTTTTTAATTTTACCAAGTGTACTAGTAAGTAGAATAAACAATTTAGTACAATGTAGTGGAACAATGGCTTGAAGAGGAAATAAATCGATATTTGTAAGGTGTTTTGTGTAGCTTCAGAAGCCAGTACATAGTTGGAACTTTCATTGTTTTTGGTTTTGCTCGTAAAGAGGTAGCTAAAAGTTTATGTTTGTTACAGATGTTGTTTTCTAAAAAATTGAAGTCTATAAAACCGACGAAGTTAAACTTTAGATTATATCAAACAATGGAATGGAAAACAACAAATGGTGAAGTTGAAATCATCCCTTCAAAAATTTTACGGACGCCATCATGAGTTGGTTGACCATTATAGAATAACTGTTTCACAAATGATATCGGATATGTTCCTTACGTCGTAATTTCAATCCCCTTCCCTTTCATGAATGTGACCTACCGAATTAGACTATTTACTGGATTTGTTATTACATAAGCAACACGACAAGTGTCACATGTGGAGCAGGATCTGCTGACCCTTCTGGAGCACCTGAGATCTACCCTAGTTTTTGGTTGGGTTCGTGTTGTTTAATCTTTAGTTTTCTATGTTGTGTCATGTGTACTATAAATGTTTGTCTGTTTGTCTTTTTCATTTTTAGCCATGGCGTTGTCAGTTTGTTTTAGATTTATGAGTTTGACTGTCCCTTTGGTATCTTTCGTCCCTCTTTTATATATATTATTCCTTGAACTGGTATTTTCCTTGGAAGTTATATTCAGTTATATTGACAAAATTGGGATCCAGCAGCCAAAACTGTGTAATATCAAATCTTCTTCTTTTTAGCTCACCTGGCCCAAAGGGCCAAGTGAGCTTTTCTCATCACTTGGCGTCCGGCGTCCGGCGTCCGGCGTCGTCCGGCGTCGTCCGGCGTCCGGCGTCGTCCGGCGTCCTGCGTCCGTCGTCGTTAACTTTTACAAAAATCTTCTCCTCTGAAACTGTTGGGCAAAATTAATCCAAACTTGGCCATAATCATCATTGGGGTATCTAGTTTAGAAATTGTGTGGCGTGACCCCGCCAACCAACCAAGATGGCCGCCACGGCTAAAAATAGAACATAGGGGTAAAATGCAGTTTTTGGCTTATAACTCAAAAACCAAAGCATTTAGAGCAAATCTGACATGGGTAAAAATGTTCATCAAGTCAAGATCTATCTGCCATGAAATTTTCAGATGAATCAGACAACCAGTTGTTGGGTTGCTGCCCCTAAATTGGTAATTTTAAGGAAATTTTGCTGTTTTTGGTTATTATCTTGAATATTATTATAGATAGAGATAAACTGTAAACAGCAATAATGTTTAGCAAAGTAAGATTTACAAATAAGTTAACATGACGGAAATGGTCAAATGACCCCTTTAAGAGTTATTGCCCTTTATAGTCAATTTTTAACCATTTTTTGTAGATCTTAGTAATCTTTTACAAAAATCTTCTCCTCTGAAACTGCTGGGCCAAATTAATCCAAACTTGGCCATAATCATCATTGGGGTATCTAGTTTAGAAATTGTGTGGCGTGACCCCGCCAACCAACCAAGATGGCCGCCACGGCTAAAAATAGAACATAGGGGTAAAATGCAGTTTTTGGCTTATAACTCAAAAACCAAAGCATTTAGAGCAAATCTGACAGGGGTAAAAATGTTCATCAGGTCAAGATCTATCTGCCCTGAATTTTTCAGGTGAATCGGACAACCTGTTGTTGGGTTGCTGCCCCTAAATTGGTAATTTTAAGGAAATTTTCCCGTTTTTGGTTATTATCTTGAATATTATTATAGATAGAGATAAACTGTAAACAGCAATAATGTTCAGCAAAGTAAGATTTACAAATAAGTTAACATGACCGAAATGGTCAGTTGACCCCTTTAGGAGTTATTTCCCTTTATAGTCAATTTTTAACAATTTTTTGTAAATCTTAGTTATCTTTTACAAAAATCTTCTCTTCTGATAATACGTGGCCAAATTAAACCAAACTTGGCCACAATCATCATTTGGGTATTAAGTTTTAAAAATGTGTGGCGTGACCCGGTCAACTTACCATGATGGCCGCCATGGCTAAAAGTAGAACATAGGGGTAAAATTCAGTTTTTGGCTTATAACTCAAAAACCAAAGCATTTAGAGCAAATCTGACATGGGGTAAATGTTCATCAGGTCCAGATCTATCTGCCCTGAATTTTTCAGGTGAATCGGACAACCTGTTGTTGGGTTTTACAAAAATCTTCTCTGAAACTACTAAGCCAAGTTAATTAAAGATAGAGATAATTGTAAGCAGTTAGAATGTTCAGTAAAGTAAGATGAACAAACACATCACCATCACCAAAACACAATTTTGTCATGAATCCATCTACGTCCTTTGTTTAATATTCACAAAAACCAAGGTGAGCGACACAGGCTCTTTAGAGCCTCTAGTTTTTAAACACAGACATTCAACAAAAGGGACTTAAAAACTAAAACAAACATTAAAAGAAGTATATGTTTTCTATGGCTATTTGGTATCATTTTCTAATCTTCTGAATAAAAGGTGTGGTACACATGATGTATATGATTCAAATGTCCAAATATTTCTAAAACTTTTGTATCTTTAGGCCGAACATCAAAACCCAGGAAAGCCCTACAGAGGGACAAGTCGTATAGCATATCTACCTGGCAATGAGAAGGGTACCATGGTGATGAAGTTACTAAAGATAGCATTTGACAGGAAGTTGGTGTTCACTATAGGTCATTCAAGGACAACAGGAGAAGAGAATGTTGTTACCTGGAATGATATACATCACAAAACAAGTATGGGCGGAGGGCCTCAAGCGTAAGTTAACATTTGATTTAAATGACCTGTAGATTAATTAGTGTTTTGTGCACTAAATAAGTAAAACAAACATGATATACAGCAACAAACTACAACCACTGAAAAACAGGCTCCTGACTTGGCACAGGCACATACAGAATATTGCAGGGTTAAACTAGTTTGTAGGTTCAAACCTTCTCCTTATCTTGGACAGTGGTGTAACAGTACAACATAATAACATACTATAAAAATCAGTTTAAAAAGACCTAACTCATCATAGCAGAAATACATCTAAAATATTTAGTTTTATAGTTTTCAGGATGAGGTTAAAAATTTGTTCCTTTGTGACTTATAAAACTCCATATTATTTTGCATGTAATTTGAAGTGAGAAGTATCTGCTGGTCTAACATATGTCATTTGAACTGAACTTCAATTTCACACTTCATTGGTCTGGGTTTTTTTTGGTCAGAATGTGGACTTTACTTCAGTGATTTTTCATGATCGATCTACAGTATTTTGTATGTTGATTAATTTGAAAGAGTTTATATCCATGTGATATATGGCATTGTCTTCATTTCCTTGGTTCATTTAAGTTTTTGGACTAAGTATGCAGCTTAGAAATGATGCATGTTATGTTAGGTTGAAAATATTCTGTTTGTGAATTAGTAACATATTCATTTCAATGAGAGTTTGTTGCTTTTCAATGAGAGTTTGTTGCTTTTGTTGCTTGTTAGGTTGAAAATATTCTGTTTGTGAATTAGTAACATATTCATTTCAATGAGAGTTTGTTGCTTTTTAGCTCACCTGACCTGAAAGGTCAAGTGAGCTTTTCTCTTCACTTGGCGTCCAACGACCAGCGTCGTCGCCCGCATCCTTCGTCATTAACTTTTACAAAAATCTTCTCCTCTGAAACTATAGGGCCAAATTTAACCAAACTTTGCCACAATCATTTGGGTATCTAGTTTAAAAAAAAATGTGTCTGGTGACCCGGTTAACCAACCAAGATGGTTGCCATGGCTAAAAATAGAACATAGGGGTAAAATATAGATTTTGGCTAATATCTCTGAAACCAAAGCATTTGGAGCAAATCTGGCATAAGATAGAATTGTTTATCAGGTTAAGATCTATCTGCCCTGAGTATTTGTTGGGTTGCTGCCCCTGAATTGGTAATTTTAAGGAAATTTTGCCGTTGGTTATTATCTTGAATATTATTATAGATAGAGATAAACTGTAAACAGCAATAATGTTCAGCAAAGTAAGATCTACAAATAAGTCCACATGACCAAAATGGCTCTTTAGAACCTCTAGTTTGTTGTAAGTCCAATTTTGCAGAAGGAAAATTTTTGTAGAGCATCAGCTTTTGTTATATATTAATCATCCACTACAATGAAACAATTAATGATGCAAGGAATTAAGCCTGTTATATTGGTTACGATGTAGTAATTCTTATCTGCAAATATTTAGTATCTTGATCATTCATTCCAAATATCCAATAAGTTTTTTAAGAAATATAATGCTGTTATGGAATGCTGAAATATGCTGCAAGATTTGAGAAAATATGCATAAAGATTGCTAGTGAAGGAAAAATTCATAGGATATTATTTATTCAAAAGATTTGGGTTTTTTTTCAGGTTTGGATATCCAGATCCAGAGTATCTAGACCGAGTACTAGATGAGTTAGCAGTCAAAGGTGTAACCAAAGAGGACTTGAGAGACTAGGCTACAATAAACAAATATTGATGTTTGTAAATATGTTATAACTTTTGAATCTGTTATATATCATTATAGATTACTTTAATATTTTTTCTGTACTAATAGATAGATTTTTTTGGCAAATATACAATCATGAACTGTTGGGTTTTTTTTATGTCTAATTTTTGGCAAATATGCAATTATGAACTGGGTTTTTTTTGGTTTTTTTTTTATGTCTATGAAGGTAGCAAAAACTTATGTTTACTGGGATGTTGGACAAAAAGATAATGAAATATATTAAAATAGACATGTAATGCAGCATAAACTTTCTGTTATTTTTTTATTTATTTTATATTTAATTTGGTTTATGGGGCTAAAAAAAGGTGCATGTTACCAATATTCAGCAGGCATTCAAATATGATATGGTTATTCAAGTTTAAAACTAGACTCTCTTTAAAAATCATGACATTTGTTTATTCTAGTTTGTTATTTACTGTTACCAATAATTGATCTGTGATATTTTTAACCTAATTGTTGTTAACAAATAATTTTGTAATACACTATTATCTGTTGTTTTTTTTTTTTCATTTGTTGTTAAATTTTGTCTGAAAGGCATTGTATGTATGTATTGTTAACCTGCTATAGTTAGTCAAAGGCATTGTTTGTATGTATTGTTAACCTGTTATAATCATTAACTTGGTCATCTTTGTCATTATTTATACTTGTTATTTCAATTTTATCTAAATCAGGTTGAAAAACACTACACCATCCTTAAAAAGGATGGGGGATACAGAACACTTAAGGGAGATAACTCTTTAAAAATAAGCTTTATGTTGTAATTCCATACTATTAGTAAAGAAAAACCAAGCTCCTCAATGATAGAAATTAATTTTTTGTCAAACTGCTATATATCCAATGAAATTGTTCCTGTAAATTGTGCTGTGTCAAAATTTTATGAAAATTAAACAAGTCAAATCAATTTATGTCAAAGTAGTACCCATTAACACAGTTTAAGGGTTTAGACAATCATTTTAGGTGTCTCGTTCAATGAATCATATGGATATTTTTTTTATGTTTAAGAATGTTTCAGATATGATTGAATATGACTTTGGTGATTTGTTGGAAGTTCTTTCAATATTGTGAAAGCATGGATTTGATTCTAAAATGACCATTTAGACAGTTATTGAGTTTCATTAGAAGTAAAACTGGATTACTGCAATGAAGAATAATTTGAGCAGATATTAAGTTTTTTGTAATTTATGTATTGCTGTAATGGAAAGTAGTCAGTTTGGTATGTTTTGTAGTTAACTGTTGAATAAAATTGAGAATGGAAATGGGGAATGTGCCAAAGAGAAAAAAACCCGACCGTAGAAAAAAACAACAGCAGAAGGTCACCAACAGGTCTTCAATGTAGCGAGAAATTCCCGCACCCGGAGGAGTCCTTCAGCTGGCCCCTAAACAAATATATACTGTTCAGTGATTATGAACGCCATACTAATTTCCAAATTGTACACAAGAAACTAAAATTAAAATAATACAAGACTAACAAAGGCCAGAGGCTCCTGACTTGGGACAGGCGCAAAAATGCGACAGGGTTAAACATGTTTGTGAGATCTCAACCCTCCCCCTATACCTCTAGCCAATGTAGAAAAGTAAACGCATGAAGTTTTGATTAGATTTGTTTCCAGGAAACCTATTATGGTAAAGGAAAATTTGGTAATTGCAGTTGTATCAGCATTTGTAAATTTCAAATCTTCATGACAAATGTTTTATTTTGTTTCACAAAATTGTTAGATTTCACAATATGTCCATAAAAGAATGATGCCATAGTCAAATGAAATCTTGTCATACACAATCTTATTAGGATAAAAGAAGAAGTCAGGTACATGTCAATGAGACAGTAACTCAGAGACATGAATAACTTAAAGACCTAGAGGTAATTAAAGGTTATTTATTTCCAACATACTTCTACGCCTCCAGGTGCAGGATTTTTTCGCTGTATTGAAGACCCATTGGTGTCCTTGAGCGATTTTCTGCTTTTTGATCAGGATGTTCTCCATTCTCAATTTTAATTTAAACAACACATTAAAAAATAAAATATAACCTTGATGAAGTAATTAAAATTGTTCTTCATTGCAGGACAGAAGCAATATGAATTGTATACAGTATTTACCATTCAAAGTGAAGGAGATAATTATTTTTTTTTGCTATAAAGGTTGTGGTTTGCAATACTTTATACATATTTTATTGTTTTGTTTGTTTTTAAATCATTAGTCATTTGTATTTAAAATCTTGTTCAAAACACATAGTAACATAATTATATGATTTGGTAGCAAAGTGTTGTACAGTTTTTCAAGTCTAAAAAAAACTATAATTCCAACCATTTAGATGTTAATTTAAGATTAATACAATTAGTTGAATAATGCTTTATATATTGTAAACTCAGAAATTATTGTGGGGACTTTTTATTGTGATTTTTATGAGGAAAAATGCAAGATTTATTATTGCAATTTTAAGAGAACTTGTCTACAGATATGCATAGGTTATCAGAATGCCAGCCGTATTTTAAGTAATAGTAAAAACCTTGCAATCATTTCTGAATTTACAATATGTATTTTGTCTCGTCTACCATGATAGTTGCTGAATAGAAATTTAGGTGTACTGCTTTGTTTTGCGGCATTACCCAGGGTTTAAATGTGATACGGTTACACAGGCGAGACATCTCTGTATTAACAGTTTATTAATTATGTTTTATGTGTTGGCAATTAGGAAAAACTAATGTAATGTATCAAATACTAACCAGAGTTTTCACAAATAAATGCATGTGCCTTTAATATATTATTTAAAAAATAAACATCTCATTTTTCCATTAATATTGAATTGTTTTATTATTTTGCCTTTGGAGTTATACTATGGAATGCAATCAATTTTGAAATGTGTGTTATTGTATAGTTATTCTCTGTTCCTCTTGGCAATTTTAGCTGACGTAAAAATTAAGGTTAACAGTAAATTAATTTTCCATTCCTGTTTAACGAACACTTACATATTTTTACACTATTAAAATTATCCCCTTGCAGGGGGGGTATCATCAGTGAGCAGTAGTCGCCGATTCACTTGTTTTATTAGTTGTAAGTGGCTTTGATCTAGCTGTCAGTTAACTGCAAGTACTCTCAGATCTGTACCTAGTGTCTTTTTGTTTTAGGGATGAACAACTACCTGTCCACTAGTATTTTTATCCATCTGATGCGTTAAGCCTTTTTTAGCTGATTTTTGTAGTTTGTTTTTATGTTGTACTGTTACACAGCGGGAGGGTTGGGATCCCACTAACATGTTTAACCATGCCACATTCTGTATGTTTGTGCCTGTCCCTCAGGAGTCTGTAATTCAGTGGTTGTCGTTTGTTTATGTGTTACATAATTGTTTTTCATTCATTTTTTGTACATAAATAAGGCCATTAGTTTTCTCATTTAAATTGTTTTATATTGTCATTTCAGGGCCTTTTATTGCGGACTATGCGGTATGTGCTATGCTCATTGTCGAAGGCTGTACGGTGGCCCATAGTTGTTAATTTCTGTGTCATTTTGGTCTCTTGTGGAGAGTTGTCTAATTGGCAATCATACCACATTTTCCTTTTTTATAAGGGAGGGGGAAAAAAACAGTAATAGAACAATCAACTAATAATCAGGTGTTTTTTTTAATAGAAATCGTAAATATCAGCCTCAAGCCACAATGTGAACATTTTTGGCCAGTGAGCCCATAAAATGTAGTAAACTCGATAGTCTTTACAAATAAACAAAATAGGAGATAATTGTCAATAAAGCACCAACCCAACATAGTAAGTTATTAAGAAAACTACAGGTCATTATTGATTGATGCTTGACCACATGTTGATGTCGCACAAAAGGTATAAACCATATGTTACAAATCTACCAAATTTTGTACTAGACTTAACAATTTTATAAATGCTTTGCATAGCATGCAAGAAGAAATGTAGATGTTATTATAAAGTATTGACTAATGAACAAACGCTCATACCACATGTCTATTTTCATTTATTTTTAAAAAGTTTCATGGTTTTTTTTTAATGTACTATCTTTTTAAACCTATGTTTGGTTGTAACCATGGTATCAGACATATTGCATTTCAGATTTGGTTATTGAAAGTCAATTAAAAATCGTTTATCAATTGCAACAAAAGATCAAAATGAGTATTTTCTTTAATATTCTATTTAAAGTTCTGGTTGCCATTTAAGTTGGTTGATGGTTTTATTGGATATGAATTGAACTAAAACTACATGTATTAAGTAATAAAGACTGAATTATAACTGGAACAGTGGGTTTAGATTTGATTTCTGAAAACTGTTGCAGCTTTTGGTAGGGTTGGTGTTGCTCAGTCTTCAGTTTTCTATGTTGTGTTGTATGTACCAATACTATTGTTTGTCTACAGGTCTTTTTCTTTTTGAGCAATGGTGTTGTCAGTTTATTTTGAACGATGAGTTTGAATGTCCCTCTGGTATTTTTTTTATAACAAAAGTTAGAACATGACCAAAGGATATCAATTTCATAGGATAACTAAAAATATCCACAGGTACCAAGTAATAAATAAATAAACAAGTGTTTTTCCAAAAAACTTTAACAACTAAATAACTTGATGATAAACAAAGTGGTTTCCATGATTACAGAAAATACAAATTTGGATGCTGCACTAGTTTGAAATGTGCTGCCATAAATGTTACATTTATTGTAAAATAATAAAGCATAATATCTTTTGTATGTATCAAATTTAATTTTAAACTATTGACAGGAATAATTTAAATTTTCTGTCCATTACTTGTAAACAATTGCAAAACAGTGGCATTTGTTATGAAAATAACACATAATGACTTATGTAAAAGGACAATGTTTTCATGAATTACACTAACCAAGTTATTTAAACAGATTTGATATTTTACTGCCTTTGATAAAAAATCAACAATTTTACATGAACATATACAAAATCAGAACATAAGACATTTTAACTCACAACTTTCATAAAGACAAAATATTTCGTAGCTGAGCATCTAGTTAATTGCATAGTTTTTACCCAGGTTTATAAATGGTAATGTTTGAGAGTTATGTCACTTTCCCAATATTAATCTACAAATTAAATCTCAACAATTATCCAATGAATAGTTCAATGCATGGCCCACATCTACATTAGCGTTCAATGTAAAAGTTTAAAATAATTAACTTTCACATAAAAAAAACAACCCAAGAACTAAAAAAAAATTGATTCTTTTACAAAGTTTCATAAATATCAACTAAAATGTAGGTATGTGATTGCTTACAATGTTACTTTCAGTTTACAATTCTATTACCAAGGGGCATAACTCATAGAATAATGTGGGAAGGATATTAAAATTTTGAACAGAAGTCCTCTGACACTTATGGTTATATGTCCATTTAATGTATGCAAATTTTTCCAAAAACATTCCCATCCCATATCTTTTAATTTGAATAGCCCTGAGCATAGATTTGACTCAAATGGAATTATTTACTAGAAAGACAATGTAAAATTACGACAATTAAATTAAATGTAGACAATAGTTTATTGCTCCTTGGGTTAAACATTGGCTTACTTTTTCAACTCTCTTTCAAAAAAAATGTAGATAATTAGTCCCCATAATTAAGTTTTATATAACTTTTAAGATAATGTTCCCTCCTTTCTAGATAAATAAAATGAGTGCAAAGCTCTCTAACAATACAGGAATGAATACAGTTATTTTTATCAAACACCCTTACAATACTAATCAAATTCAAACGAAGGCATACAGACACATTTATAAAAAACACTGGCATGAATGTCTCAGTATCAATATGCAAAAACTTCTAAATAACATCCCTTTCATACTGTTTATAAAATGTCAATCATCAATTATATCACTACAGAATCTTTGCTGCCCTATTACATATCGTTGAATTGTTTGTATATTGAAAATTTAAGGTTTTATTAAGACCTTTGTTGTTGATGGTTAACATAAAATCTTAATTCGTCACAAATCCTCAGTTATCCTGTATCTTAATTCCATTATAACATCCTGAAAATAAAACAAATAACAAGAATAAGTTTTGAAATCAATTATTTAAAAGATAATTTAATTTACTTAGAGCAGAAACGTTTGAACCGTATATCTTTATTCCTGCATTCATCAGATATGTGTATATTTCCTGCAATTGGGTGTCTTATCATACATTAACAGCACTACAGATATCGCTAGCCTGTCTCTGTGTACTATACACAAATCCTTTAAAGCTCTGCCAACTCCCAGACTTCGTTTATGTATCTTTATGTATTGCTGTTGATAAGTCTATGAAACTTTGTTCAAATGAGTATTGCTTGACCTTGTGTGAACTATAGATTAATTTATGTTTTGTTTGTTTTCAAGCTTGTCTTGAAATAAACCAATGTTTTGCTAACAGACAAACATGAACAGTAGGATTAACTCCATTTTCTACAACGTCAATCTTTAAATTTAACACACAAAATCAATCATGCAACATTGTCAATTCAGCATCTTTATTGAATATCATGTTCAGTTAAAAATTCTGAAGCATACGACAAATCATACACCTTTGTTTCAAATCGGAAAATGTTTTGTTATTTATTTTTACTTTTGAAATTAGTTGTTATGTAATTATAAATAATTATTTACTTACAGTGATGTATTATGGTTGACCATGTAAGATTCTTTTGGGTGTACCCATCAGTATAAGTGTGAAATTTTTTTAATATTACTCAAAGGTAAAATAAACAGAAACTAATATATTTTAAATCAGAAAATAAATGCAATAAATGTGAGTTTTTCTTTTTCATAGTAAAAGTGTACAAAATCAATTGCAGGATAAAGACATTAACTGTTTAGTGTCTTTAAATATCAGCTGTATTTGTACTCGGCTCGAAACAGGAGTAATAGCTTGTTGAAGTTTGCATTTTACATGTTTCTTAGCTTCGTATAAATACAGCTGATATCTAAAGACACTAAACAGTTATTGACTATATATCTTTTCATGCATGAGAAAAGTTGAAAAAGGGTCTATATGTTCAAATCAGATATCAAACATTTGATGACAACTATACCAGTGACTGAAAGTTCAATCTGTTTCTACTATGGTGGAAAAATCATGAAATAGAACAGTGCAGTAGGTTTTCAATCATACATTCTTGTCTGCTCTATGGTCAGGTTGTCTCTTTGACACATTCTCCATTTCCATTCTCAATTTTATTCTATAAATATATTCATACCTCTCCTTCATAATATTGTTCTCTTACTTTCTCTAAAGAGTTATTAGCGGGTACTAAATGAAAGGCTGTAGTTGTTGGGTGGTATAAATCAATCTGTAATACAGCATGAAAAAAACATTCAGTGTATCATATATCCTTTAACTTTATCTGTATAAGAACAAAATGCTAACTAAAGGCAAATTAGGAGCCTTTATCATTAAGCTGCTGTCATTATAGAAGTTTTGCCACTTTCAAAATAAAAAGTATTCTTTTATCACAAACATAACATGGTAATTGTAAATCACCATTTATCTATAATTTTGGTTTTTTTCTGTTTCACGAACACACTTTACTGTTAAAATCTAGACTTTTGTAATTAAATAAACCCTCATTTCATATACTGTGAAAGTACTTTTATTCGTGGGGTACCAATTTTCGTGGTTTTCATGGATGACTATATCCACGAATTTAAGTGTCCAACGAAATAAAACAACCATTGTCCAAATCATGACATGGAAAGATACCCATGAAGGTTGGACTACTGTTATGATTTCGAGAATATATTGAATAACGCCAAATCTGAGAATACTATAATAGTAGTCACAGGGCAAATACACTATGAACTACAACTGCATGCAGGATAATATCCATTTAATCTTTGATAACCTAAACTGTACAACTTTTGATCTTTTAATTCTCATAAAAAATATTTTTGATCGATGAAAGTCAGATTTTCGGTATTGATATGCTAGTATGATAAAGTGTTTATTTTATATCCTCATAGTTCTCGTACATATATGGGAAATAATAATGTCATGTTGGGCTTGATTTTAATAAGAATTATTTTACAATTCAAGATAGTTCATAGCATTTGTTTATGTTACTGTTTTCTTTAGGGGACATGTTTATGGCCTAATTAACACATTTGATAGTCTTTAATCTGTTGATCACTTTATCTTGGGTTAATAAGTGTTTTCACTACGATTTATACGATTTATACGGGTCGATGTTTACTTAGCAATTTCCTTCAATCCAGACTAAGTGTAACCGTTGTTTCTAAATGCTTCAATTTTTTCTTTCTAGAAAACTTAAATCCACGAATTTAAAAACCCACGAACATGTAAATATTGCTGAAACCACGAAAATTGATACCCACGAATTAAAGTACTATCACAGTATACAAAATAAATTACAAATGTTGAAAACTGCCAGTATTCAGTTGTGCCCTTTTTATCCTTCTTCAGGGGAGGAAGATTATTTACTGTTTGTCATCAGCAGTTGCCTTTATATAAATGTGTATGTGTACTCACACTGCCAAAGTGACCTTTAAGCATCATTAGCCTGATTAGGTCATATAAGCTGCTTTGACTACTTGGTTAGAAAGAGGTTGCAGCAATAACATATCAGATTAATCATATCAAGACAAAAGGCTATTACATTGTTTGCTCGATGCAAAAATCACAATTACTTTTACTCTTTCTTTACTTACATGATAAAATTTTTCTAACTGTAACTTTTTTCTTATAAATGTAGCTATATTTCCAACTGTGGCTTTACATGTTACTCGTAAGAATTTCTTATCTAATTCTACCTGTAAAAGCTGCAAAAAAGAAAGATTATTTATTATAGATTTACTATTTTCTTTTTTTTTTACATCCTAATATAGAACAAAGAAATACTTAAAAACATGACATTGTGTAAGAAAATCTCACTGATGTTCAGTTATAGATTCTGGTTGAGCTGTAGTAATAACCCTTTCTACCATTTGTATATTTGGAAGACTTCATTCTGTTGGAAGCCTTAATAACCATTTTGATTAAAAAATGTAAAACAAATGTCATTGCTAACATCCCTATTCATTGGTTTTTAAGTAATACATATAAAAAGAATTAATGAAATACACACTTACTGGACAGTCTTCCATATTACCATCTCTGAAAATAAGATATTTAAATATTAGAAAATTGTAAAAAGGGTCAAATGACTTTTTGTTGTCTATAATTTGAAATTCCATATTTCATTTTAAAACTAATACTTTGAAGGATCTTTGCTGAAAACAGTAGTAATTGATTACAGAAAATTGAGATTCTAATACAACATTGTTTGTAATGTTCATTTTGATTGGATAATGTCACAAATTTTCATGGCATCTGACAATTGATGCTATGAAAATGTATGTGCAAGTTAGACGACGTATGACAGATTTGACGTTGTTTTCTGTCATTTTCATTAGAATGGAGATAACAATATTGTATTTTAAGCTCTGATGGCATCAATTGTTGATTTGATGGTCGTAAATACCTGTTTACTGGCTCTGCTAACGTGTCGCCAGTAAACTCAATTTGAGACCATCACCAATTGATCAAGTCAGAGCTTAAAATACAATACAGTTATCTCCTAAATTTGGCTAAAAAAAGTTTCATCTTTAAGAAAATCTGCCAAAAGTTCTCCCAACATATACAGAATATTTAGTGCACATCTTCAATGTATATGCAAACCTTCATAAGGGTTTAAGGTTCTGGGTTGATGACAATGACGAAACTGAAAATGATGCAATATAATTATTAACCCTGTCTTGTACTAGACTGACATGTTGAGCCAGATTTTTAATGAGTTACAAATCAAGTTACAGGAAACAATCTTCCAAGACACATTATTCTGTCTCTGAGCCAACCAGTCTTTATTCTTACTCCTTAATGCAACATGCTTTAATAGCAGAGAACAACAAATACTGATTTCAATCTTTGGTTGGACAAGCTGACATATGCTGGGTAGAGATAAGAGAATATTTTTTGCTTTGAAACTGAAATTAGTTACTAGTTTGAATGAAATTGTACTAGTCTGAGGCATAGCTAATGGTGCAGACTTTTCAATTTTATCATGGTAATAATGGAACTATAATAAGAAATTCTTGGAATTAAAAATAAAAAAGTTTCCTTACCCTTCATACTCTAGCTGTAATGATACAAAATTTGTATTAAAATATTTTTTAATCTCCCGTCTGATCTGTCTCCTACTTCCTCTAGAATGAGCTTTCTTTTTCCTTTGTACTGGGAATGAGAAGGGGTCATGACTGTGAGCAGGAGGAGTAGTTGGAGGGGGTGGAGGCAGTGTCAGCTTTGGTAAAATTTTCTCTGTAAAAATAGAAATACATTATTAACACTGCCATTCTGTCATAAATATTATTCAGCAGTAAATCTTAAAATACAATAATGGTTCCTAATGCTTTCAACTACTGTTTTCAATATGGTAAATTCATTTTTACTGATCATAGGGATATTTTCTAAATTTTCTCAAGTCATGGTATAAAAAGATGGTATAAGAAAAGGGGTAGTCACATTTTACCCCAAACCATCATGCAAACTTATAGTATCTGAGGGTTTCTTTCCTATAATATCCAACCATACTATAAGCAGGAGAGGTTTTCCTATATAAATACTAAGTATTTCTAAATGTACATCATTTCCAATAATGAAATACAAATTTTCCCGATAGAATCTGTAGTATGTTATATAATAAAATCATACAATGCAAAATATGTAAATAAATTAAAATCTTAAAAAGAAATGTTAGTTCAGATAACTTTTGATTTATTTTTGTCATTGAGTTGCTATCTCATTGTCATATAGCCCTTATTTCCTTTTATTCATACTCAAATTAACTGCCCAAGATTGGTAATATAATAAAACAGCTAAATTCCTTTGTGAGTAATTTATATAGACATCAGAAAGCATCAGAAAAGACTGGTATTGTAGACACATATATAAACTCTTTCAATATTAAGCAAATCCACTAATCATCCTTATTGTTTGGCATTCTTGAACTGCCAGGTCAGCCAGCACAAAATCTTCAAGATTTTTTTTTATATATTTCTGGCATATAAAAAGTACCTCCTGTTTTTCTTTCATGTTCTTCGTAATATTCTTTTTCTCTTTTTTGTTCCTCTGAAAAAATAAGAAGCTAACATTATCAGTTAAAAGTCAGTACCAGTATATGACATTTTTTCATAGACTTTGATTATTGACCAAAAATACAAAGATAACTCCATGTTATTGATGTACTACTTCATAACTACTGACATTTTTTATCTAAACTAAATGACATTTGTTTCTGCAGATTGCATAGATCATTGAGTGTTCTCATTCTTCAATAACAAACAGTAATGTGACTACCTGAGAACAGTGTTAGTATAAAAGTATTGTAACATTTGGTTGAGGCTAAGTAAAGTTAGAGTGCAGAAACTGCAAATCCCCCAATTTTCCATTAAAGACAAATCCCTCTATTGTTTATGCGCATATACAAGCGCAACAGTACTATGCCGTCAGCGGTTTATGACGTCGCGGTTTCCGCGAACTGGAAACGTTTATTAGAGTTATTCCTCTTTGAGCCGATGAAGAGAGTGACAATCGTTTTGATAGGGTAATTTTCCGAGAAAAAAAATGAAAATTGTTTTTATATAATAAACATGTTCCAGAATTGGATAAAATATGAGAATGAAAAGAGAGTCAACTATACAGCAATCTAACAACAACAAATACACAAAAATGACTGCAAAGAAACGATACAGAATCTGGATACTTGACAGAAAGATGAGCCAATCAAATTATAATATAATACTTTTTTCCTTAATTTTCTATATGTATAGACTTTCGTAGGTTCTTAATTATATCGATCTTTTACAAATCATTAAGAAAGTACGAAAATCATCAATCATTCTGGACATGTCCTCAAAATTCAATGTATCTTTAGCAATAGGTACATAACGTGCCTATATATGGATATGGCAAATTGCACTGACGTATTTTGAATGTGTACGGCACTTACATTTTTACATGAATATAATGATAAGATTTCTGATAAACACCAACAAAACAGTAACCTAACGACGTATACATGTAAAACAAAGTACATCTAGAGAAGTTAACATAAAAGCTTCTAACATTCTAGGTTTTTTATATGACCATTTCGAGTTTGTTCCGATTTACCAAATTTGATATTTATGTGCAAGGTGCGCAATTTTTGTATGAAAAAAAACATAATCGTGTCTGTGTTAACAAGTTGTCGGAATGAAGAATTACAGAGGAATACATATGGAAAAAAATCAATTAAAAGGAGATTTGAGAAAAGAGGTCGGACTAGGTTTTATCCATACTCACGGTATGACATCTGCATGAGAATACTAGTACTGAGTTTCTAGCAACATTACGGAATATTCTGACATTCATTGATGCCTAAGGATGAATGATCAAAACAGATATGATGTTAATTAGACCCCGTTAACACTTGCACGGAATTGAAATAAAATCTATCTCTGAAGAGCATCTCTCGTTTTCGATCTTTTAAGAACTTGTGCGTTTACATTTAGTATACATTGCATATCTAAAATAATCGGTCTAACCATTTCGATAACAAAAAATCGTAGAAAATTGAAAAAGGAAATATTTGGTTCATGAGATATAATTATATGCTTCTGCATTTATTAATTTTATTTTTGATTAACATGTCATAAGTAATCATAAACAAAGAATTGTCAGAAAAAAATTACGTATAACGGAAGATGAGTAATTTACAGAAAATAAAAATAATAATGAATAAATACAATTGAAAAGATATTTTTTAAAAGGTGCACCGAATACCACACGTAAGTAAGCGAATATGGGACGAATAAGTAACAGGGCATCAGTTGAGCACTGAAACGAGTATTTACGCCTTAGTATAGGGTTATTTTACCTCTTAAAACCAATATATAGCATCAGAGGCAAGAAAAAAAAATGGAAAACATTTGTTTAAAAAGGTGTTACCTTTAACAAACATATTGTAAGCGAATAAGTAGCAGGTCATAGGTCTAGCGCTAAAACTGGTACATACACGGTAATAGGCATGTTTCACTTTTAAGAACCCATACCTAACACCAGAGACAAGAAAACAATTGAAAAGATTTGTTTCGTAATAGGTGCAACGTATTTCAACGTATAAGCAAATGAGGAACGAATAAGTAATGGTATCAGTCGAGCGCTGAAACGGTTCCTGTCTCAACTCAGGAGTCGGTAATTAAGGGGTTGTTGTTTGTAAAAGAACTACATCTATTAGTTTTTCATTAATTTTGTTTTGTTATTTTCTAGTTTGAATTGTGTTACATTTGTCCTTTCGGGGCCTTTTGTAGTTGTTTATGCGGTATGGGATTTGCTCAATGTTGTAGGCCGTACTTTGACCCATAGTTAATAATTTCCTGTGTCAATTGGTCATTTGTGGAGAATTGTGTTATTTGCAATCATACCACATCTTCTTTTTTTATTTATATATTTTCAGAAGAATGACGCAAAAAACGTCGAATATATTTATTTGGTTTTTATTATCTCTATGGCACGTTCTGTCAAATCATTTGATAATAAACACTGAAATCAGCTTTTTTTAAGAACATTTTTAAACTGACCATGCGCAGATTTATTTTCATATCTACATAAAACACTTGGAATTTTATATCGATTGATTGATTGAAAAGCCGATCGCGATGTATATAAAACTTTTTCACTTGAAGAAAAATCGGTCTTTTAAAACTACATCTGGAGATGGAATGTTTACGTTCGATTGAAGATCAATCTTTCTCATTTTTGCAATACTAAAGATCGGCGATCTCAGAAATGATCGATCTTTATTGTTAGTGGAAACGGAGTCTTATATTTCTAATGATGTTAAGTAATTATCATCTAAATAAAAAGGAACAACATTCTTAAACGAAATTAAAATTCATGATATATACCTGAAGCTAAATTCTGTCTTGTCTTTCAGATATACTTTGATTGTACAATGATATTATATAAAAATGTCTTCACTATTTTAAAAAGAATTTCTGTTAAACACATAAGACTATGAATAACCTGAAATGAAATGTTCATATCTAAGCATTCATGTGTACATTTGTACAATGCATTGTTTTCCAACCACCGCATTTATATTACGTGTCTGTGATTATACACTGACTTAAAACTAAGTACTAGCATGTGTAGATTAATGTGAATTTATCGTAGTTTAAAACAAACAAACAACAAATCAGCAAATAACGAGAGCTGGGTTGTCCCTAATTTGTAAGAATATAGCCTAAACCGGCCGAACGTCTTTCGACGTTGTTTTAAGAATTGGCGCAATATGTTCCCGCCAATTCAAATTGTTACCCCCTTTTTAGAAATATCTCTTTTTCCATTACGGTGACCCCATCTTTTTATTTCCTTATTTTGTTTAGATATAAACAACGCATATTCTATTGAAGACTCATGGAGAAATTATTGGTCAATTTTTTTTAAACTTAATTTTTTTATAGGTATTTCACAATAAAAAAGGCGGGAAAACTATTATAGCAACTTATCATTATTATTTTCCACTCAGAAAATGGTGATATTATTAAAATAGTTCGTATTAACAACTAGGTTAACAAAACAGACAAGTTTTTATTGGATACGGACTTTTAAAAAAATATTACACTGCTATTGAGTAGAAGTCCCAATTTCCAAATTCCGTGAAAAAGATGGCGTTTTAAATCGAAAACGAGGTCGGTGGCCCCATTTTTTTATTTGCTTATTTTAAAGCTTTTACCTAGCCTAAAGTAAAAATAAAATATAAAGAAGATATTATTGGTAGATCTGAATAGAAGGATTCGTCTTTAAATAATGGGACGTAACTCAAGAATGAAAAAATTTGAACTGGATCTGTGTTTGGTAATAATAGACATTGTGTTTATATAAGTTTCAGACATTTGGTTGTAAGTAAGAGGGCATAAATGGAAAATTCCAAAAAATTTCCATTTATAAAGGGACATAACTTAAGAATATTGAAAGTGGTACCACCCAAATCTTGATCTGTGTTTATTGAAACAAGCCTCATGTTAAAGTTTCAGAACATTTGGCTGAGGATAATAAAAACCAATTTCGTGATTTAGGAATGTACAGACAAGGGTAAGCCTTTTTGCCCGTGCCACTTGGCATAAAATCATACATATGACACATTCCTCACAGAACACACTGAACTAAAATAATCATCAGTTTAAAAAATTTTAACTAATTAACTTTCATTAATAAGCATACCTTCAGCGACATTAGGAAGTAACCTGTAGACTATATCCTGTATTGTACTGTCATGTCTGAAAAATTAATAAACATGGTCAATCAAACATTTATAGATTTTTTATCACTTTGTAACACCTACAAACATCTCTATCAGGATTGATCAGAGTGAGATGATTTACAGTGATCAGGAAACCATGAAAATGATTTGATTTTTGATTTTTAGTGTTTAAACACCACTTTTAAGCAACACTTTTGGGCTATTTGGTGCGGCCAGTTTTAATTGGTGGAAGTCTGAGTGCCTAAGAAAACCAACAACCTTCAATAGTCAATTAAGATTTGAGTCAAGTGCACCAGTACCAGCGGGGTTTGAACTCACAAGCTTAGTGTTGACTGGCTAGTGATTACAGTAGTAACTACTTAGACCACTAGATCAACCTTTCCTTGCTTAGTAATTATAAGGCTATTACTATCTGAAAATAGCTGCAAACTCAGCAAACGCAATCTGGTTTGATTAACTCTTATATTCTCAAGAGCAGATTCCTGATAAAACAAGAATGTGTCTATAGTTCACAAAGGCCCACTCGCATTATAATTTTCTATGTTCAGTAGACCGTGAAATTGGAATAAAAACTATAATTTGGCATTTAAATTAGAAAGATCATACCATAGGAAACATGTGTACTAAGTTTCAAGTTGATTGGACTTCAACTTCATCAAAAACTACCTTGACCAAAAACTTTAACCTGAAGCAGGACAGTCTGACAGACGAACAGACCAGACAACATAATGCCCCTCTACTATCGTAGGTGGGGCATAAAAAATATGATATAAATCTTACCATAATTCTGTTTTAATCAACACATTATTTATTCATAATTACAGTTTGTCATCTACAAAAGAGTTTATAGGATGGATTTATATTTTTTTTATGGAGAACATGTAGGACATTCAGTTTCATGTAAACGATAATAAAGCAACTGAGATTTACCTACCTGATATTTACAATAGGGTCTGTAGGATGGATTTCTGTATCACATGTTGGACAACTAAGGCACTTTTCTATATGTCTCACAATGCATGTCTTACAAACTAAAAAGATAGAATTGGTTATGAAACATTAGACAAGTACTCCTAAGAATCTCCTAAACTATCTAAAATCATAATCACCATTCTTTTCCTTCTAGGGAAAGACTATACTTTTAAAAGTATGGCTACAGTTTGAATTATAAATATGACAGAAATGTTTATACTGATATGCTTCAATCAGGCCTTTGCTTTTCTTGTTTGAGTGTTATACATTTTGTCATTTCATACACTAATCTCAAGTTATTTTATTTTTAATGAGTTACACTGGCTGACCCAATGTCAATCAGCTTAATAAAGTTATTGAACAATCCACTCTTATTATGACTTAATAACATAAGCATGGCGATATCTCAGAAATGTACAGGAAAGTGCATAAATGTGAAAGTTGTCCATAGCTTACTATACATTATTGGTTTTGCTTGTTCTTTGAAAGTGGAAAATGACAATTAGTTGCTTGAATCTCAGTTATTTGATCTCTGCCATTCTGGTGGATAGTTGTCTCATTAACAATCATTACACAACTTTTTTTTATTTTTCATGGTGTTCAATGGTTAAAACAGAAAAAGAACTCATAATAAAGAAACAAAATTTATCAAACTGTTGATCTTTTAGAAAATGGTGACCTAAAGAAAATGTTCACTGATGATCAGATGCATGTTATAGAAAGTTTAAAAATGATTTGAATGTAATCATCAATTAAAAAATACACATCATTTAAATAGATAAGTAATAAACATAAATGAGCTTACACGTATGCATGCATTCTGTAATGGTTGAAGCTTCATACAGGTATCCACCACACAAGGCACATGTGATGTAAGTATTTATAGCACACAATCTCACACTCACTGGTTCCTTACTTAAACTTGGACATACTGGAATTTGAGCTAGCTAAAAATAAAAGTTATGATAAAAATTTCAAATATCTAATTGAGCATCCATAGTATTAATTTATTGTAACAATCATGTTATGTCTCACTTTAGATACAAAATAATCTCTATGAAAATGAGAAGTTGTAAATGCTTAAACAATTTCATACAAGATATCATTGACTTCAATTAAATGTTTTATCTCAAACTGACCTAATCATAAAGAAATAACTCCAGAACGATAAAAGTGACCCAACAAAATTCTTACTTGATCTGATATTTGTGGTAATAAGGATTGTGTACAAGTTTAATAACATTTGGTTGAGGCAAAATTAAGTAAGAGAACCGAAATGAAAAAATTCAGCAGTTTTTAATTTTTTGGGACATAACTCTAGAAGGGTAAAAGTGACGCCAGCAAAATTCAAACTTGATCTGTGTTTTTTGGTAATAATCATTGTGTAAAAGATTCATAATCATTTGGTTGAGGCAAACTAAAGTGAGAGAGCCGAAACGAAATATTCAGCAGTTTTTAATTTGTAAAAGAGCATAACACTAGAAATTTAAACTGACACAAACAAAATTCAAATTTGATATGTGTTTTGTCGTAATAAGCATTGTGTATAAGTATCATAACATTTGGTTGAGGCAAACTAAAGTTAGAGAACGTAAATCAATTTCAGGACGATGAAATACGGACAAGGGTTCAACTTAATGCCCCCTCTACTATGGCCAAGGCATAAAAATAGTTCTTTAACAATATTACAACATATTACTGAAACCAAATTTTATATGGTAAATCTGACTATATCAACAACAAAAATTATGATTTAACCACCTGTTCTTTCAAAGATAATTTTGTTTCTGGTTTTTCCTCCGACTGGCTGTTGTTAAGGACTGTACTACAAGATGGTTGTTCTGTGTCTTCATTGTTGAGATTGCTCTGAAAAATTCACATTAACAACTTTTATAATATCCAGTCTATATACTAAGATTTATACTGTTTATCTTCTTAAAAAACACATCGTATTCAATAAAATTGAGAATGGAAATGGGGAATGTGCCAAAGAGACAACAACCTGACCATAGAAAAAAAACAACAGCAGAAGGTCACCAACAGGTCTTCAATGTAGTGAGAAATTCCCGCACCCGGAGGCGTCCTTCAACTGGCCCCTAAACAAATATATACTAGTTCAGTGATAATGAACGCCATACTAATTTCCAAATTGTTTATTATGACACATCTAATGAATTATTAATCATTTGTTAATTGATAATTAAAGTTTAACATGTTCATAACAGTGCAAAAAAAATTCTAGTTCAACAAAAATATTGCCAAGAGATCTCATGACTCATGTAAACTATTTACTTAAAATGAATAAAATTGAGAATGGAAATGAAGAATATATCAAAGTGACAACAACCCTACCAAAGCGCAGAAAACAGATGAAATATTTTGTTATTCTATTGCAATTGTTCCTATCCAAGGTACATGTAAGTTAAAGAAAAAAGAAGTTATATTTAAACAGCTAAGATAAGCTTATATTAAATGTCCATACTTTACCTCTGTAGTATTTAAATTTTCATCAACCTTTTCATCCTTTGCATTGTCTTTTTGTTCAATTGAATCTACACAAAGTATAGTGGGTACTGAATCATTATCACAAATATTGTCTTCAAAATGTAAGTTGCATAGTCTTGTATGGTCGGTTATGAGAACATCTGGTTTTGCTTGTTTTATTTTCCCTAACCATACTTCACTTCTGTCATCATCAGTCCCTGGGAGACAATGAAGTGATATCTTTTCTTCATTCACTATATGTTCTTCATTTTTAGCACACAAAACACAGCACAATTTTCCTTCACATTGTTCCTTTATCTCTGATGAGGTTTCACAAGTTTCCATTGAACTGAAACAAATATTAACTTATAAATGCATCAATTATATTTTATTTATAAACCATACTAATGTAAATTATGAACAACAATCTTAATCATTCATATTATGATTTATAGCATATTTTTTTTTAATGGTAGATATAATTGCATAATTCATGGTATATGTAGCTACAATTTGTTCATGTCTGTTTCTAGACATAAATATATTCCTCCCCTAATAGTCTTCTCTATCTTGTGTAATTTTTGTTTGGTAGAATGATTGAAATATACATATAGATCAATATTTTACTAAGGTATGATGGTTAGTTTACGATGGTTTATTGCATTGCATTTCCCATCATGATTTCCTTGATAGAGGGTTGCTGCTACAAGGAAGCTTTTAAACCACGAGTTCCAAATGGTGAAGTTGAAATCATCCCTTCGTAAATTTTATGAAAGCCATCACACGTTGGTTGACCGTTATGGAATAACGGTTTCACAAATGATATCGGATATGTTCTTTAAGTCATGTAAGTCCTAACTACAATCCTCATCCCTTTCATGAATATGACCTACCGAATTAGGCTAAATTACCGGATTTTTTAAAACATAAGCAACACGACAGGTGCCACATGTGGACACATCTGCTTACCCTTCCAGAGCACCTTAGATCACCTCTAGTTTTTGGTGGCGTTCATGTCGCTTATTCTTTAGTTTTCTATGTTATGTCATGTGTTTTATTGTTTGTCTGTTAGTCTTCTTTCAATTTTAGCCAAGTGTTGTCAGTTTATTTTCAATTTATGAGTTTGACTGTCCCTCTGGTATATTTCGTCCCTCTTTCATTATTGTGACAGGTGAATAAATTCACTTCAAGGTACATGTAAGTATTCAATATAAAAAAAGAAGATGTGCTATGATTGCCAATGAGACAACTCTCCACAAGAGACCAAAATGACACAGAAATTAACAACTATAGGTCACCATACAGCCTTCAACAATGAGCAAAGCCCATTCAAGTTTGCATTTGCGAGTATCAGCATGACATCTTCCTTGCAAAACAAGTGCAATATTATTAAGATCAGATTACTTATGTTCTTAAGTTTGATATAGGGGGTTTTGTTCCCAATCTGTTATCGAACCTGAGTCTGTTCACCCAAATGCATGTTCTCTTTCACATTCTCACCTGACATGTTCACACCCTGTGAATCATGAATAATGTCATGATGAGCTGATTTTATATAATTAAGTCATTCAACTCTAAGACTTGTAACAGAAAGACAGAAGTTTCCTAACAGCTATCAAACTTGTCACAAGCTGTTAAACAGACCTGATGCTAGCTCATAGGTACTTATGTAGTCCAAATAATTATGACGTCTTATAATAGCCTTTCAAGAGGTCATAATTATTTGGACTAGTACTTATGCTATTTTTTTACTTTTTTAGGACCTATGAGCTACGGTTCTGCAGCTAGAGATAGTGATGACCATACCAAGGGGTGTCAAATTAAAACACCTTATCGCTAAAACCCGCTGACCCGGCCACTTGAACTTTTGACGCATACAACAATCACTTTTCCATTGCCATGATTGCGGCGTCAGATATTTTGTTTTAGGACATCAAAATTTTACAGAAACCTGTGTGATCTCCAGTAATGACAGACAAATAGCGATAAGGTGTTTGGGCCGAATTTGTATGCGAATTTGAGCACTCCATTGGGATAGCAGAACTTTTTATAGTTTTAAGGTATAACTTTAATTCCTGTGATTAAGGTTGTGCGGTACTTCAATTCGTTTCTTATTTTTTATTACATCAGGTATATATATATTGAAATATACTGTTAGCTGATTACATCTACATGATGATGTTCTAAGTAAAAATTAAAATTTAGAAAATCAGCACTCTTCTCTTTAGTCTGATGAATAGTTCATGCATATCTCCTTATTATTAGAATTTTGTGGTATTGCTATTCATTAATCTGGTCATTCTTGTTTTATGTTTTACCCCATAACCAACCTTACGACTGTTGTTTAACCTTAAAACACGGAAAAGTTGCATTTTGTAACTGACTTTTTAAATGCAGACGCCATTGTAAACTTCCGCCTATCACAGGGTTTGTAAGACCTCTCCTTATTGGCCATTTCCTGAGATCTGTGTGAAAAGAACCAATGAAAAATCATTTAAGATAAGGACTATTCTTAGTGAATGGCGAAAATTGTTTGTAAAGATGGTGAGCACGTGGCTTTTAACTTTTTGAGTACATGCACAAATCTAATTATCTTATTTTATACATAACATGTTTAAGTACAAAACTTTGCATAGGCAATCTTCGATTCCAAAATGTCAATGCTTAGACTGTGCTATTTTCCATAGATTTATTGAAATTATCAGCACATGCCGACTGGACATGTGGTCTGATTTATTTTGAGCGCAGTTTAAAAGCATACCATCAGCTGGTATACATGTACGATATGGTTGTTTTTCACTGACGCGTTATAGATGTATACTGTTGGAGTGTTTCTGTACATTGACATAGCGAAAAAAAATATATATTTAATTGAGGGGTTGGAGGGGGGTTGGCTGTCACCAATTTGATTTGGTTCTGGTCGTTCCCTTAGGCAGCAACCATTTGATTTTTCATGGGGGGCTATGGTTTTTTGTGGAAAAAAAAGTTTGTTTCCAGTTTTTGGAGAAAAAAATAATTTGTTTTTGATTCTGAGAAAAAAAAAATGTTTGTTTCACCCTCAGCTGCCACTATATGTAATGATAAAATTGAAAGAACAAAATTGTTTTCGACTTGTCGAAAAAAAATTTGTCCAGAAAAAAAAACCATAGCCCCCCCCCCCCCCCCCCCCCGAAAATCAAATGGTTGCTGCCTTATATTTGATTGGTTCAAACCTGATTGAAAACAAAAAATTTTGATATTAAATGTGGGAGACCTATCATTTTTGAAAAAGCCTGCATTATTTATTTATTTTTCTTTGTATCTCACCATACATGAACCACTTACTTGCAGCATGTACATACATATTCACACCCATTCACATTGACATTCACACTCTTTTACTTTCGCACCCCACATGTTCATGCCCTAAGTCTTTGCACCCTTTTTATTGGTTTGTGATTAATAATTTTGTAATCAATCAAGTTTGGTTAACTTGTGTATATAATATGTAAATATTTTTCTTCATTGTTTCAGATAAAAAGTGGTTCTCTAATCTCACTGGTTTTTTTTTGTGTTGAATAAATCTTAATCAAGTTTTGGTTACTGGTAGCTTTTTTTATGTTTCAAAATAAAGTGAGATTCTTGCGGTTTTTTTTTAATGCTGAATAAATCTTAAATAGTGTTTTGGTTAGTGTATGCTTTGCTGTAAAATTAATAAAAAAAAAAAAAAAAATCATTGGTTCTAAATAGAGTGACATTATGTCAACATCTAGTTTTTGATGTTTTTGTTTTTGTTTTTTACATCAAAGCAAGTTCAAACAACAATTCATCATGATTATTAAACATACAATAGCTGTGTATAAATACCAATTAGCAATTATTATACATAAGTAAAATTTAATAGGTAATCTTCAAATTAATAAAAACGACATTTCATATATAGTAATTCACCAATTTTATTCAGGAAACTTTTGTTTTATGGTGTAAATATACATATAAATTTTAACTATTCAACTGGAAAATATTAAAAATTGGGTGTGAACATGTAGGGGCAGATGTACCTTGGACGCAAACGTGTAGGGTGTGAAAGTACTGGGCTCAAACAAACCTGATATCACCAAATATAGCCAATCTTAATTCTGTCATCAGTGGAATCAACATTTAGGTTCAGTCTGTGGTTCAAGTTTTTGTAAGACATCCTCATTATTATATGTCCTGTATGGATTTTGACGAGTAATGAAGTCGAAGTTGAATTACATTGTCTTACTTTCATGTCATCTTGAAATCTGGACAGAAGCTAGTGTATAACAAAAATACAGTTTAAATCAGAGCAAAATTTATATAATGAAAACTATCCATTTAGTTATAAAAAAACATGTGCATCAATTTAGTTTAATTTTGCGGCTCATACGACTTTATCAAGTAGATACAATGTACAGTCTAGAGTGTTTGTTGCACATCAATTACTTTGTGTAATGTTCAATAAAACTGGCAGAAGATTTTTAATGATTTAGAGATAGTATCCAAAGCAAACTTTTAAGAATATAGTTTTTAGGTAGATGGACTTAGTTTTTTACAGTAAATATTCATAGACAGTCTGAGATTAAATGTATTTGGCAAGTTAATTAGTAAACTTTCATGGAAACTTATGAAACTTGGACAACAGCAATCACAGAACATCTTACAAAATTTTTAGATATATATATAAGATGGACATATGAAAATCATTTAAAATCCTGACTATTACATGTATTAATGTAGTATAAATAATAAATTATTGTAAAAAGTTTTATCTTTTCAGGCTCAAGTATTGTTTATTTTGTATGAACATGCGTCAGGGTATGCTCTGTTCAGAGTGAAAGAATTTGAAGAGGTATCAGTATTACAGAGTCAGGTAGAGAAATGTGTAACAGATCTCAGCAAGTTCCAGTCTGTTGTCAAACTAGTGGCTTTCTCACCATTCAAAAGTGGTACCAATGCATTGGACAACATTAATAGTGTTTCAGAAGGTAAACATTAGAAATTTTGCCAAATTTATGATGTATTTTTCAGTTCTTTAAAGTTTACATATTTCAGCATAAATTTATACATCTAAGTTAAATAGTTTAACCTTCTTTGTTCTTTTTTATTATACAAAACAAATTAATGTTTTTACCTTTTCTATTTTTGGGATACGATTGCTTTCAAGCAATCTGTAGACTTTTACAGTTGACTCAGGGCTCATTCCCTCACGTCAACCGTTTTATTCTAAACATTCAGCAACATCTCAGATTCTTATGATTGTCTTGCTTTAAATGGTAAAAAGAAGCAAAAAAATGAACATAAACAACTTTCCTGTAATGTTCTTCTCATAATCTTCATGTTTAATATTTCCCTTGACTTATATGCGTGTTTTTAACAACACGGAAAATCAAAATTGAGCAGTATTAATATTTAGTGTTTTTATAAATTTAGAAACACGTCAGAGGGATTTCCCCAGTTTAGATAAATGCGAGAGTTCTCTGAATTCCGATAATTCTATTTCTGTCATATAAGAACTGAAGTGGAGTTTTTCTATATTTAACCGTTATGAAGCTGATATTTGATACTGTACTCTCATAAAGAAATGGAGAACCATTCATCATATCATTTAATAAATGTTCTTGTTCCAAGTCGCAAGTCGGGGGGTTTGTTTATGTATTAATGCGCATGCGTATAGTTTTCTTGATTTCAAGGGGTATGAGATTGAGTGGTTGCTCTGGATTCCCCACTTCATTGATTAATTTGAAACTCATGGGATTCTTTCTATGTCTGTCTGCTATCGAGGGTTATTGTTGTTGCATGATTTTAAATTATATGCATCATTTAAATAAAAATATTTACATTTAAATTATATGTTTACCTATAACACCCCTTCAGCCGAAATGGAATCTTCCATATTATCGTTTCGAGTTGTCTCCACTCTGGCCTTCAAGAAGTATTTTCCGTCAACAAAATACACTACGACTCGTCAAGAAAAATTAAGTTGTTAGATGTCGATAAACGTCGTATCATATGACGAATGATCTTAATTTCAACAGAGGAGTGTGTACAGAAAGGAGTCGTTCCCACTGACCCCAAAAAATAATTTTTAAAGCGTTAGAAATTGTGTTCCTCCTAGAATTAACGATGATAAGATACGAAGTGAAATACCTTCTCTCACTCTCACTGACTGTCTGCTGTGGAAAGTAAACTTGGAATTGATAGCATACATGTGAACCTCCCGACTCCCGTTTTCAGGGGTCTCCTCCCGTCCTCCCGTTAAGGAAAAAAAAATCCCGTGTATGAAATATTTCATGAAAGAAAATTTTCAGCTTCCATTTTTGATAATCTCTTACTACGGTACAGGTGTAATTTACACCTGTGTCAAATTTTTACCTGTAAATCAAAGAAGATGTGTAATTATATGGCTTCTCTTGACAGCTTGGGTGTCAAACATACTGGTAATCAACGATGCTTACGTCTGGCTAATGATCGCTAATTGCCGTTGTGTGATAAAAACTTTGTGCATTAAATTTTTGAAATAAATTTTGGTTACTTCCCTTTGATTTATCCTATTATAAGTTATTTATCGTTCAAAAATGTAAATTGTAAAATAAATGAATTATATTTTAATCAAATAACCATAAAAGGATGGTAATTAAATGAACTCAAATGTTTTGGACAAACAAAATAATATAAATTTACAAAATATTGTGGGAATCTAGACTTCTTTTCAAAGATTAAATTGAAATTTATATAAGAATTCTGACCTTAAAATATTCTATTAATATGCAGAATTGTAAGAATAAAGATAAAAAAAAAAACAGACTGAATAAAACTCTGTATCCCTTAAACAAAAGGTGTAGAAATGTCTCAATAATTTTGGTCAGTAAAATAGATTATCGGTCTTTCAACTAAATAAAGCAAAATATTTAGCACAGAGTCTCAAATTTCTAGAAAAATTACTTTTATAATGCTAAAAAAAGCATACAATTTACTATTGTTATTGTTAGTTATTTTTAAATTAATTTATGATGTTTAAAATATACATGTATAGCATATTTCTTTCTTATTTGTATATAATCATTTATTTGCAAGCAGTGAACAATTAATTTTCAAACACAACACTAAACAAGAAACAGATTCTTCTCAATATTTTTATTTGATAATCATTCAGATAGATTCAATAGAAAGGCAACAAGGGTACTAGGGTGTATAAAAACATTACATTATGATGTAAATGAAAGAACACTTTAAAGACAATTTCTACATTGTACGGTTACATTATATGATTAACGACAAAATTAATGTCGATAAAAAACCTCCTGATCTGAGTCCCAATCTCCCAGGGCTCACGCTACCAGGCGACTTGGGCGAAGAAGTCGCCTTCCCGATCGTCACTTCGCTTTCCCCGACCTCCAAAAGCGAAAACAAGTCGCCCTGTTCTTGACGACAGTCGCTTTCAGTCGCTTGCGTCATCAGACATTTTCAATTTTCACCAAAGTTGATGAAACATCAATTTTTTACTGATAATTAAAGAAATTCAGACATAAACGATTCATTATCTTTAGAAAAGAGGTTGAAGCATTGTCTTCGCAGTGTGTAGCAGGTTATTTGATAAAAATACAACTTTTTATCACTTTGTGCATTTCCGCAAGTCCCGGTGCTTGTTACTCGAAAACGTACATCAACCTTAATTTCGGCGGCAAAATAAGTTTGTTACTTCATTTAAACGTGATAAAAGTTGCCTCCAGTAAATGTTTAATCCATTTATTGCATTAAAACCGTCATGTTCCTTTCCAAATAACTTGTCAAACATCGTTTATTTTTGTAAATTTTCTTGCATTCGTCCGCCATTGACCGATTTCTAAACTACGGATCTGAACCGGACCAGCTATGACCGAAATCCGTACTTTTACAATAATTACTACGGACGCACGGATGGAACAGCTAACAGAAGAATATTGATCCCAAAGGGAAAAATTACGCATTCCACACGCATTAAGAGACTTTTGGTTACATCTAATTGATTGGTGTATATAATTCCCTATATTTTTTATAGATTGTTTCAAACTATTGATTAAAGTTGCTTAACTCTGAGACTATTCTACTAATATCAATATATTATGGCCCAGCTTAATAACTTTTATATTTTTTTATGAGAAACACTGAATTTCATACACAAGATAATTTTTAATTAAATTGTAATTGATATATTATAATTTCTTCACATTTTTTAAAATTATTTTTTTTAGTGCTAGATATTTAGTTGATTAGTTTCTCACAAGAACCTTAGTAAAACTTAAACAACTTTTAATTTCAAATGTTACTTTAATTGTAATTTTTTACTCATATGAATTGAACAACATAAAAAGAACATTATTTACACATGGCCCTTTATACTATTGTAAAATCCAAACATTGTAGCGCACCGCGCGAATGAGCACTTCTCTTTCAAATCTCACCACTTCTCCCTATCAGTTTCAAAAAGAGAAGTCACTTCTCCCTATAATTCTGAAGTAGTGTGAGCCCTGTCTCCTGATCAAAATTTCCCAATCTCCTGATCTGGGTTTCACAGTCCATCACATGTATGTGATAGTACAAAAATAAAACACAATAAGTACATTTCTCATACACGTGTATCTGGGATTGGCTATACTTTTAAAGTTGAGTAACTATTCAGATTATTACATTTTGCATGTGCAGTTAAATTAATTTTGAAAATAATACTACACAAGTATAGAATAAGAATAACTTACGAATACTTTGTAAGTTATCCTTTGTATCAAGCTGTACCAGGGCTGCCAAAAATGCTTGAGACTCACGCATGTTCATGCTTTTTTGTGGTAGTATCCTTTGATCTATTTTTTTTCCTCTTTGATCTTTTCAATTTTGGCCAAATCTCATGCATTTGCTTAATGAAAAGTTGGCAGAACTGCTATACATGTGTCAATGAAAACTATGGCAATCGTATCCCTCAGAGCATTCTGCTCTTTGATTAATGAGATAAAAGCAGTACCCGCCTTAATTCATGCAAAAGTCTTTCTTCATCTTTTAAAGAATTTGGTCTTAATTTGCTTTGACGATCTACATTTTCACTCTTAAGTCTATTGACATGGCAATTATCAAGCATTTGATAATCTCTAAATTACTTTACTTGATAATTTCATTACATTGTTTGCAAAGTTGTCTATGGTCTTCATTTTCATAAATTTCCAAAAAAAATTTCCAAAAATAGTTTATTGTATATCAAAATTATGTCCCTTCAGTTGTTCAGGATAAGATTATTTTTTTTAAATGTAGATTTTAAAGATAAACAATGTCATGTTACTTTGCTATGCTATTATTACAGGTGAGAGATTCAGACTCTTGAGAGCTTCGTATTTAAAGTATGGGTTGATGATGAACTTGATTCAGACTATTATGTATATTTGACCTCTTTTTATCTTTACAGGTTTAGTACATGAAGATTTACAGATCTTCCTAGAGAGTAATGTACCCAAAGCTTCCAAGAAACAGAAAATCACCTTAGGTGTTGCAGATGCTAAGATCGGAGCTGCCATTACTGAAGAACTGAAAATACAATGTTCTCAGACTGGAGCTGCCCCAGAAATCATCAGAGGTTAGAACTAGTACTAAAAATTTAACTTTCGGTTTTGCTTAACGTCAGCATTTTGGTTCCAGGGTGGTTGTTTTATTTTATTGTACACTCATCCTCTTTTAATACTTATAGTTAGAAAATGTTCTTAGGAAAGGGGAATCATTCTCTTGTGATGGAATGGAATTTAAACGTACAAATGTCATAATTAGCTAATTATATCAAGTTTTTCACAAAAATTAATGTTTTTGTTCACAAAAATTAATGTTTTTGAAATATTAGACGAAAGCAAATAAGTTATTGTTTTGGGTTCAATTTGTTCTATGTTTAAACAATCATTAATTCAGAAATGGAAAAATATGTTTTATTTAATCACTGCTCATTGTCCTTAACACAACACTCATTTAGTATTCTGTGATCTTACATTTATTTCAGGAATTAGGGCTCATTTCCACAATTTAGTTAAAGGCTTAACAGATCAATCAGCAGGAAAAGCACAACTAGGTCTAGGTCACAGTTACTCAAGAGCAAAGGTCAAGTTCAATGTCAACAGAGTTGATAACATGATCATTCAGAGCATCAGTTTGTTGGACCAGTTAGACAAAAATATCAACACCTTTGCTATGAGAATGAGGTTGGTGTTTAGTTAATAAGTTTTTGTATGCACATATTCAGTGTTTTTTATACTATACTTTCAAATGCAATTCTTTGAAATATAACATATATTATTCCCCTGAAGAATTTATGGCTGATACCTATGAATGGCCTTAAAATAATGGTTAATGAATGCAGGCATTTAAAAAAAAATAAAATGTTTTGAGGTCTTGGACCTGTTTCCAAAATTAAATAAAAAACAAGAATGTGTCCATAATACATGAATGCCCAACTCGCACTATCATTTTCCATGTTCAATGGACCGTGAAATTGGGTAAAAAATCAAATTTGGCTTTAAAATTAGAAAGATCATACCATAAGGAACATGTGCAACAAGTTTCAAGTTGATTGGACTTCAACTTATCCAAAAACTTTAACCTGAAACTCACACTTTTATTTTCTGTGTTCAGTGGCTTTATAATTAGAAAGATCATATCATAAGGAACATGTGTACTAAGTTTCAAGTTGATTAGACTTCAGCTTCATCAAAAACGACCTTGACCAAAAACTTTAACCTGAACGCACAGACGGATGGACGCAGAGACCAGAAAACATAATGCCCCTCTACTATCGTAGGTGGGGCATAAAAAAAAAGAAGCAAACATATTTCTTTTAATTTAAGGTTGTTCAGATTCAATGAAATCTAAACAACAAAAATAGACACATTATAGTCTATAGTCTTATAGCACCACATTTGAAAATGCATTGGAACTCTGACCACTTCCATTGAATAAAGTATGATTAAATCCACCTAGTAAAGCATAGAAAATCAGCTTTTCTCATTGTCTCAAATATAAACACTTCTAAATTTGAGGAAATTTTGAAATCAATGAGTGTTCAAAATTGTAGTCAACTTCACCAATTATTATTTTTTTAAACCATTGTTGATCTAGCCATTGCTTAATAAAAAATAATACACCTTTCACATTTTGTACAAGACAGATAAGCAATGCATATCACTCTATTTGATATTGGGGCATTTTAATGAAAAAATTAATTTATCTGTATTTGTAGGTTTTACAAATAACTCATGTATTGTTATTGAATGCTGATGAACAAAACTTTTTTATTATAGAGAATGGTATTCCTACCATTTCCCAGAATTGGTGAAAATAGTTAATGACAATTACTTATATGCTAAAGCAGCGAAGTACATAGGAAATAGGAAGGAGTTCACAGAAGAGAAAGTAGAGGAATTAGAGGAGATTGTTATGGATAGTGGAAAAGCCAGGGCCATATATGATGCTTCTAGATCATCTATGGGTATGTATAGATGTATGCAATTGCCATTTAGAAACGCCAATCACATGTGACATTGTATATGGCATTAGTTGAAAATATGGAATCACAATTCTTTTAATGCAGAAAGAACAAATATTGTTGAAAAGGTTCCTCAATTTTTATCATTTTATGTTTTTAAAATAGCATGAGTTTTAAATGTATTTGGATTTAATCGGATATTCTTAAATCATAGGTATGATAATCATGTAATGGAAATCTGCATCCAGCCTTAAGACATTTTTTCAAACTCAAATATGTTCAATGTAGAAGCTATTATAAGCCAGTTGATATAAACGTTAAATTCATGAGTGTACATAGGTTCAGATGAATTTTTATCTTTATTCCTTTAGGTATGGATATCTCACCTATAGATCTGATCAACATAGAAAGTTTTGCCAGTAAAGTTATATCCTTAGCAGAGTACAGAAAAAGTTTGGCAGAATATCTAAGGAACAAGATGAAACAAGTTGCACCAAACTTAGCCACACTTATTGGTGAACAGGTGAATAATTTAGATATAATGAGATAAAATATATATCTTTATTCATAAATTTGCTTAAGTCATAATCAATTTTTATGCCCATTTTATGTGCATTATGTTTTCTGGACTGTCCGTCCATCTGCCCGTCGTCTGTCTGTCCCACTTCAGGTTTAAGTCATTGGTAGAGGTAGTTTTTGATGAATTTGAAGTCCAATCAACTTGAAACTAAGTACATGTACACATGTTCCCTATGATCTTTCAAATTTTTATGCCAAAGTCGAGATATTCTCCCATTTTCACGATCCACTGACCATAAAAAATGATAGTGCAGATGGGGCAACCATGTACTGGAGACATATTCTTGTTTTTTATGATTTATATGAATGATATAGATATAGCATTTATCTGCATAGCGAAATTTCTATTATAATTTTATCATATTGCAGCTGTTTTTATAAAGTGTAGAATAACCTTTAAATAGAAGTAAATTAAAAACTAAATACTAATAGAAATCAGCAACTTGAATTAGAAATATATGTTTCAAATCAATTAGTAATAAGTTAATTCATACATCATATGTGAAAAGTTAAATTCACATTAAACTGTTAACCCTTTCAACGCTACACAAAAAATAGAAAAAGGACTGCTGCTGCTGCATTTTTTTGGCATCATTCATTAGAACAGTATATTCCTTTTCAGAATGCTGTATCTTTTCGTAACGTATTGCGCCATACACAACGTATTATGTAATCGTGGCACAAATCAGTGGCTCCGTCCTCAAAATTTTCAGTCAACCTCCGTTTTCCCCCCCTTTTTCTACGTCTCGTAATGATCGATCAAATCATATTTCCCATACGAGTTTAATGTAATAAACACATTGAGATAACAAGAAACCTTTTAACTTGCATTTGTCAAAATATTTGTTTTTATTTTCCTTCTACTGCATTTTACAATAAAAATTGCTGATTTCAAGCGCAAATGAGACCTTGCATATCCTAGATTCATACAAGGAAAAATTAGAGAGGATCCGAATGAAAACCGAATGGTTTAAGAGTCCTGATGAAAAATCCATTGTCATCGCGGCATATGCCGCGAATAGCAGTGACGGACGGCGTATGTCATCGCAGTATATGGCGTGTATAGCGTTGAAAGGGTTAAACTATTTTATTTCCAAGTATTTTTAAGTAATTTTATAATATGGTTCTCTCCTCATTATAAGAGGTCCTTTAAGCTTTAAATGTCCACCTTTACTTGGTCTATGAAGATATCAGTCTGTTATTACACAACATCCCATTAACAATCTGTTTTACTATTTTACATTATAAAGGTTGGAGCTCGTTTAATAGCTCATGCAGGAAGTCTAACAAATCTGGCCAAGTACCCAGCATCTACTGTACAGATCTTGGGAGCAGAAAAGGCTCTCTTCAGGTATACAATTCATAGTTTTGTAAGATTCTCATATTTATTTTCAGATGACGTAACTTTCAACAAAATTTCCTTTCATTTATTTTAATTCTATTCTTTTATGATATTATGCTATTTGATTCTGCTATTAAACTAATTGGTAGTTAATAGTCAACTACTACAAAATTATTCCATAAAAAATCCAAATATCTAATTAGGGCTATTCCAGAAAAAAATGTATGGGGGTGTTGGAAGGCAGTTTTTGTCAGCACCTGCCACCTAGACAATTGTATTTGAGAATTATAGTGCATTATAGTGTGAAAAGTTGCTCTGATACCAATCACCCATGTATTATTAATATAATGTGCCTTCCAATCCCCCCATTCATTTTTTTCTGGAATAGCCCTTACTGAAATTCATGATTTTAGGGTAAAATTGTAAATCAATTTAGTATTAACCATGTTAACTCTGCAAGCCTTATCATATGTTGAGTAATATTTATTTCATATTTTCAGGGCATTAAAGACAAAAGGGAATACCCCTAAATATGGGTTGATATTTCATTCTACATTTATTGGACGAGCCGGAGCTAAGAATAAAGGTCGTATTTCTCGTTACCTTGCCAACAAGTGTTCTATTGCATCAAGAATTGACTGCTTTACTGGTATGTTGAATATTTTTTATACTAAAAAATAGATACTTAGCTTCTCAACATCTGTTTCTCTAACTTTTGGGATAAATTCTACTTACAAACCTGACTTTAAATTTATAGTTATTTCTATTATTGCTTCAGTTATACTGATAAAATATTAAAAGATGCATGTATAAGGAAAAATGTATTAAGGGATATCCATTCTTTATCAACAATTGCTTTTAACTCCTTATTACAATTAATTGAAACTTTCTCACAATCATAACTGTATAATCTGTTGTGTATTGGTCATTTTTTTTTTTATCTGAACAATTTTGGGGGTTTTCCTTTCCAAAGCAATGACTCGCCAAGAGGCAATTTTATGATTGTTCCCACAGTTCATCTAGTTAACTTAGACAAACAAACTATACAACTGTACATAAAAATGGATATATTTTAAGCATGTCCACTAAGGTTATTTTATTTGTTGTTATAGAATTTCCCACTAATGTGTTTGGTGAACATCTGAAGCAGCAGGTTGAAGATCGTCTCAAGTTTTATGAGACTGGGGATGCTCCTGCTAAAAATGTGGATGTTATGAAAATAGCAGTGGAAGAGGTACTATTATCTTAGATTATAAAGTATAATTTAACTTGTGAAGGGGGTCTGTTACATGTCAAGTGTAGTCGTGGAATCTTGACATGATAATTTCGCAAGAGAATTTTGTGAAGTCATTTTTAAGGCATTTATTATTATTCATAAAAATTAAGACATGTAATGATTATTCAGAGAATCTTTACACAAGCTAGATGTATTCATACACTCCTTTACAATTACTATACATCAAGTAAATATGATAAATACATTATGAATTTATGATTGTATAAAAGTGTTATAGGATGATCCTTACTTCAAATATATTAAAGTTACAATGATGTGATGGAAAAAACCATAAACCCACAAATGCAACTTTTCTTCAGTGAACTCCATACTATAGTATTAAAGGTTTATCTGAATCAATATTTTAGCCTGGCTGATTTTAGAGGTTTGCTAAAACAAAACAAAGACTTTTCTTGAAAGTGTAGTTATTTCTATAGATCAATTCAATTGATCAATATCAGCTACTTATCTTATGTAATAAAGTAATGATTTATAAAATTTTAGGCCTCAGAAGTTCAAACTAAATTAGCAAAGAAAGAAAAGAAAAAGAAGAAGAAAGAGAAGCGAAAGTCTGATGCAATGAATGACACCATGGAAACAACACAGGAAATGGATACCACACAAGAGGAAGATGAACCTCCTAAAAAGAAAAAGAAAAAGAAGAAGTCACAGGAGGAAGAAGCCCCTGAAGCAGAGACCTCAATGGATGTAGAATCTTCTGCCAAAAAGTTGAAAAAGAAAAAGAAAAAGAAACAAAAGGATTCTTCAGATAGCGATTGAAGCAATGTTTTAATATTTTAAGAAAATAAGAAAACTTTTGAGTATTCCCTTGGACTGCTATATTGTTGCTTCAATGTATAGGGTTGCAAACAAATGTCATGTCTTTTAAGAAACTGTTAGTTATTGTTAATAGATTGGCACTAAAGCACTGGAGACAAAATTATATGGCCAGCTTAATACCAATTTCCTCAGAACTTAAAAATTGAAAATCATTAAAAAAAAATTGTAAAGTGAATGAAATATAAAATAAAAAATTAACTGATTTAATAAAAAAAAATGGATTTTATTGTACTTTTGTATTTGCAAAATTTATAAAGAAGTTAAATTAAATGATAATAACTCTAGCTGGTTAATAGAAATTCAAGTTGATGGGAACATTTTATATTTCAAGTATGATTTATTGTATATATCATATCTTTTACTTCATATACATGTATCATGATTTAAGTTCAGAAACATTAATAAATGTGGCAAAAAATTGTGTTAATTTATCAAAAATTTACTGAAGTAAATATAAGAAGATGTTGTACGAGTGCCAATGAGACAAATCTCCATCCAAACCACAGTTTATAAAAGTACACCAGTATAGGTCAAAGTATGGTCTTCAACACATTTTAAGACACATAAAGTTTGAAACATCAAGAATGAGAAAAAGTGTATAGAGTGTAGTATTATCACAAGTTGTTTTGGGGAATCATAGCTTAACTTAATGCCACTTGGTAGGGCTTGAATTAAAATATTGTTTGTTTGCCCTTTACCGACCGACCCTATAAATTCGTTCCTACTGAAAATCTTTTATTTGTATTTACCAGCAATATTTTATTATATTTTTTCGTTCCTACCGAAAATCTGATATGTGTATTTCCCGCTCAAAACTTTTTTACCGGAATCCTCTGGTTTTATCTTCCCCGTTTGGTATCACGTGAGCGTTTGACATGAACACTTGCATTTAGAGATTCAAAGCATTTGTTTGAAATCGATGTTGAAAGTTTTGAAATCATGATATGACGGACGTTGCCCTGTGTTTTTATACTTGAAGAGCAGGGTTCATTCAAAAAAGTTTGTCCAATACAATATTATCATCGTGTGTACAAAATAAATTGTAAACGGACGTTGAATCCTATGTAGGGATGGCCTTTGGTGATCTGTAGCTCAGAGTGATTATGTTAATGATGCCTTGGACCAGCTTTGACGTATTATTTATATCTGACATGAACCAAAGGCCTTTAAAGGAGAGAATAATTGGCATTAAAATCATCAAGTTTTTCCAAACAGACCATTTATACATGCTATGTGAAATACGTGACTATTTCATTCTAATAGTCTCAGAAACTTCATAGTAAAAGCAAATAAAACGACAATACTGTACAGACAAAAATGATATCATGCAGATTTTGTTTCTATAAAAATATTATACCTACCTGCCTACCCATGACAAAAAATGTACCGAGCCAAGTTCTTTTTTGGGAAAGAAAAATAAAATATTTTACTTCCTACCTACCTACCTACCTACCTACCCTGTTTCAAAAAACAGGGTCGGAAAAGGGCAAACAAACAATATTTTAATTTAGGCCTAGTATACCCCTGCTTAGAAGTATTATGTTTTACTCTTGTTTGTCCAGGCCTACATCTGTCCATCCATTTATCGTCACATGAAATATTCAGTTTTCTCAGGAACTACAAATGTGAGAATGCTGTTCCTTTTGATGATTGTCATGTTCATAACTAATCTACTACTTATTTACTACATACTTGTATATTCTTACACATAATGAACATTTATGAACTTTTGTATCAAGCTTCATATGAGCATGCTTTACTATGTAATGTGCTTTTACATTTATTGGTCAATTTCTGGTTTTGATCATTAAATTGCCTCACAGTTCAACTTGTCTCCGTATGAGTTTTCTATCTCTTTCAGTAATCTGTTTCCCCTTGAGGTTGAAAGCAGTTTGAAGATTAGGGCAATAATGTGTAGGTCTCGTGTTCTAGATATCGCTGTCAGGATAAGATATGGGACAAACAGTAGAATATATTGGTCTTGCAATGAATCAACTCCTACAGTGCATAAAAAGTAAACCACTAAAACTTCATAACATTAAACAATGAAATTAAGACAGAAACAATGGATAGGGACAAACTGAGGAGATTAGCTCATTTGTGTCAAATATCATTCATAAAGAAAAAAGTTTTGCGAAACTTACTCATGATGGCTTTGCTACATTTGGCCATCACATAGAGCTCAAGACTACTTTTAATTTATGCTCAAGAGTAAACTTGGCAGAGGTTAGATTGGTGGCTGCTTTACTTCCAGCTGCAAATATGTTCATATTCAGGACAAAATATTAAAGCAAATGCTTCGACCAAGCTGGGGATCAAAACCCAAGACTATATTAAACCTAGGTGAGCATAAGTCTACAAAGTGGTATGCAGAGATAGATTTGCAGTCCAAGGATAAAACCAGACACAATCATATTTATTCTCCAGCTTGTGCTGTTGTCATGACCTGGGCACTCATCACTGAGTGTCCTGCAGCTGATGAGAGTCTCACTGAGCAAGACTGAGTTATTACATTTCTTTGGCAAGAATTGGCTATGAAGATGTTAATTTCACTAATTTCAACACTTTTTTTTTGTGATGATGTGTTTGAATTGTCAATTCTATGTATTCATGTATTATACTGGTCATAAAAAAAATTGTATTGGCCACGATGGACTGGACCAGGACCAAATCCAACTTATGGTATGTTGATGTAGGGCAGAGAAAGTTGAAGATTTTTTTCTCATTTTTCCAGACTTTTGAACTTACTTATTATTCTAAATTGTTTAGTGGCAAATATTGACCATCTGGATCTACTTGGCACACATTAAATCTGCATGGGGTCAAGACAGGTGCTGCATGTAGAGCAGGATCTGCTTACCCTTCCAGAGCATCTGAGATCATCCTGAGTTTTTGGTATGTTTCTTGTTTCCAATTCTTTAGTTTCTATGTTGTGTTATGTGTACTATTGTTTGTCTGTTGGTATTACTCTGTTTTAGCCATGTTATTGTTGACGTCTTTAAAGTCCCTCTGGTATCTTTTGCCTCTCTTTTGTAATCAAGAAAAACATCAATGTTGATTTTTCATCCCCCATGTTCTATATTCATAATATCTGAGGTAATGCTGGCTGGTTAGTGGAGTCCATGGATACAATTTTGCAGGTCAACCCCCTGAAAGGATGCATTTTGGTACAAATTGATCTAATTGTTTTTGAGTGTGTTTAGTTAATATTTATGACAAAACACTAAATATATGAGAAGATGAATTAGCTGATCTTTTGATTTATGTGAACTATCTCCTCATATATTTGGTGTCAAAAGATCAGCTAATTCAAGTCGCTGGATAGTTTATAAAATGATTATAGTAACCCATATATATATATTTATGCAATTAAGTTTATAGAATGTTTTTATACCCCCTCTATAAAGGAGGGAAGTTTATGTTTGACCTCTTTTTTTTTTTTTAAAGTTTTGTTTCATTTTTGGCTGGAACCACATTTGTTTTGTAATTTGTTATCAGTCTTCATGTGAATATTCTATACTGTGTGATGTGGTTTAAGATTCATCATCATCAACTTCTTGTTTATCAAATACTTATTGGCCATTTGTAAATTTTTATCTAAGCAGCTGCAAATGAGAGTTTTCTGAAATTTCATTTAAGGCTTCATGCCAACATGCTTTACTGATCGAAACTTTTTCAAATTCTTCGCTCTTTAACTTCCTGTTACAGTGACTTGACTGTTAGTGTTGCTCTCCACCACATTGCAACTCATTCAAAATTTTGACCAAATTGCAATTTGTTTTATTAAACCA